>NC_061495.1:4333154-4633154 GCF_022539355.2 Hippoglossus stenolepis | reverse complement strand
TCGCAAAAAAAATTATAGAGACATTGTTGCCAGTTGAAATATTTTAGTCACTTTCAACACTGAGCATTTAGATGGAAACCTGCCTTTATCCTGCACACACCCCGCTGACGAACACCCACTGAGGCTTAGTGCACGGTTGGCCATTTCATTTAACCTCAATTACTGGAGCAGGGCACAGAGAGAAAGGAGATTCTCGCTTATTCTGGAAATCCAATTACTGTCCTTACAGGACTCGGCAATGTCAGGCCAAAAATGACTTTGACTCACACACACTGGAAAAGTAGTTCAGTGTAGAAATAACGTTTGTCATAATTTCAACCAGTTATTGTAGATGAGACAAATGTTGGTAATATGTTACAGGCCCACCCTCCCTCATGCATTAGCAAGCGAGCGGCACAAAAAAAAAACATCCTCGGGGCTACATAATAAACATGCGGGTGCAGAACCTAATTAGATGGCGGCCTGGCTGGTGAACTGTTTTCCAGCACCAGACAATATCAGCTTTTATTTATTTGCACTCGACAGCATATAATGAAGCTTAAATGAACCTACATTACAGAATTGGGGTGGAACGAGGATCAGCTGCTATCAGCAAAAGAAAGGCGGTGTGGCCGATGAGAAATCCCAGACGTTAGAAATTAGAAGTGCCCTGGGACTATGACTCTATCAAACTACTGGATGTAATGGAAAGATAATGTGCCCTGGTGTGCAATAACTGTAATGCCAAGGAAACAGATGCATGGTGCACACAAAGCCTTTTTCCCAAAGTCCACCCACTTCCACAAATGCACCTTTAATGACCCACAAAAACACAGAAATGGATTTATGGGTAATTTTTTTCAAAACCTCAAGGGGGGAAAATTCAACAGCACAACATAGTGTCAATGATGTGTTCATATAAAAATAAGCATATTTAGCACTACATGCAGCTCCACAGTCTAAAAGTATGTTTGCCCCCAACGTAAGAAAACAATGGATTTGACAAGCAGGCAGCCAACGCTCACAAACAGACGTAAATATTTCAGTTTCCTATTTCGTAAAAACAGAAAACACAAGCTCTTCTCAATCTTTAAAAAAAAGAAAAACCCTGCGGTGGTTCTGATGAGAACGTGTCTGCTGAATTATCGGGCAGGTAACAGCGACGCAACAGCAGCTGATTCTCATCAAACAGCAGCCAGTCACTCGCAGTTCAGCCCAATCAGACGACAGTTGATTTTTTTTGTAATCAGACAGAGCGGTTAATCAAACGGCGCGTGCAGAGAGAGATGACGGTATTCAAAGAGCAGGTGAAGTGACCCAGTAAAAGCGATGTGCTCGTAGTAATGCAATATTCTTGTGTTTAATGAATAAGTGCCGCTCTGTTAATTGTCAGCCACGGTGGGAAGTTTTTGCTGTTGCTTTAGTGTGTGTGGATAATCACAGTGAAGGGCCATTTTGTTGTCACTGCATTATTCAGTCTGACATTTGGGCATCCCAGTCACGCTTCCTTTGAAAGGGCCTAATTATAGCGAGCGTCCATCCAGTTTATCAAGTTTAGCTCGACGTCCGTCACATTGTGGAAGAAGCTGTTTCAACGCGACAGGCTGACATTGCGTGAAATGTGCTCATTTGCATTCCGTGGTTAAATGTATGCCTTCTTCTAAATAAGAGGGTACAGCAGAGAGATGGTTAGCTCACGTTAGCATAACGACTGGAAACAGTCACCATGGTATGGTCACCTGCACCAACACCAACCAACACGCATGTAAAAAGTAGTCTCCCAAAGAATTTCTTTTTATCCAGTTACTGTGTTTTTTATTGCTGTGTGATAAAGTGACCACTAAATACACTTTTAAATGTTGTGCAGAACACTAAGGCGGGTTTCTCCTTCTGTACCTTATACATTCTGACACAGTTAACTTTGGGTTAAAAAAACATAGCCGTAAATAGTCATTTTAAGTTAGTTGTCATATTTTGCCACTGTAATGAGACGTGTATGTGACCGATCACTGCTGCGTATGGACTCTAAACGGTTCTCGTTCATGCTGCATTAGTGTAGTATTGTTTACACCTGTGTGTGTGTGTGTGTGTGTGTGAATATTACTTGGGAAGGTGTCTACTTTGTTTTGTGAGCGTGCAGAGCAAAAGCGGTATCTAGTTTATGCTTAATCCTTCCTGCCGAGGATGGTAAAATCTTTACAGACTGTGACAGACAGCAAAGAGCTCATTTGAACCTGTTGAATTTGTTGAGAAGACTTTTTTGCACTTTTGATTTATATTTTCAGACTTTTTTCTCCTTCTATTTCGACTTTGGTTTCGTACATTTGGATTCTGGGTTCATATCTTTGCACTTTGACTTCTATTTGCTCTTTCATTTTGAAATTTCTTTCCCTGTGTGTCTCTCTTTCTTTACCTCCTGCCTTTGTATGGTTTTACCTCCTTTCATTGATAACCTTCACCGCCTCCACCTATAGTTAACTTTGTGTATTTCGTCAGTGTTTCTCTTTGTTCAGTGGCAGCTTGTCTATTAACTTCCCTCCAATTCCTTGTGCTTTAGAACTGGGGTTTCCATTGTGTTTCCATAATGCTGGTTTGTCTGGATCACCCTGTGTTTGCTGCTTTGTTCCTCTGTCTTTCTGTAGTTTGGTCTTTTACTTGTTTGCCTGCCTGTCGCCAGCCTGTTTAATTAAATAGCACAATCCTACATTGTCGTTGTGGTCTTCGTAAGGGTGACACTATGCTGCTGTGATTCATTAGTTAGTCTTATTGTTGGTTTTGCTCTGCTATGACAAAGGTTACAGGAGTAACCGTCCTGCCTCAGCATGAGCTCTGAATTTGACAGAATTAACTTGGCAACAACCTATACAGCTACAGCAATCCCATCGATGCTCATGACCGTTTTCTCTATCGGCACTTTCTCTTGCTCTGGCACAGGAGAATGACTGTCACATTTATTTTCTCCCTCTAACAAACCTTGTTTGGCTCAGCTGCAACAGTGGAAACGGCCATCAATGAATCAGGGAGCAAAGTGCCAAATTACTGAGAAATATCGGAGTAACTCAGAGGTCTGGAACCAGAGATAAATTCAAGAGGACTCAATGCAATTAGTGCATTTCTTTTCCAAAGTGTAAACCTTTCTGAAGACACTGGTAACTGCTGGCAGCTTCCACAATGCTCTGTGTTGCCTTGTCAAAAGTAAACAAAATCTGCGTTCTCCCCAGCGCTGTTTAGTTTTATTTTCCTTACCCTTTATACAATTTGACAGAATAACGTTCTTCTGCGTTCTGTTTGTCGTACATCATCTGGATGCATCACAGGCTACCTGCTGTTGCCAAGAGCCTCGCAATCCCCACACCCAGCAGCCCTCGGCAGCTCTCTGTACTCCGGAGGCAGTCAGCAGGCAAAAAAGACCAATTTAGCCCTCGAGGATCAATAGAGTGTCACGAAAACCCATTTAGATCCATTTGTGGTGTAAAACTGTAATTACCCACAAAAAAAGCCCATGCTTTCAAACCCATCAATAGCCCCCATCACTGTTGATAGAATTAAGGTAGAAGAGGAGCGGGTAGTGAGCTAATCATAGAGGGGGGCTGTGTGGACACTGGGTTTAGACCTGATGACAAAGGAGCGAGGGGATTCTCAAAGCCGCTACTTATGTCCTCATTGGACCAATCACAGGGCAACAGGTGAGGCGGGGGGGCTAATTTTATTTTACCTTTTGCTAGGCCCCACACACAACAAACACACACACACACACACCATCCAGTGGAAGATGGCCTCCACTTATTATTACTATTAAATAAATAACATGTCAACCTTCTGACTGATGTCACCTCATCTGTCCGGACTTTATCGAGCCCCAGAGTTTTCCTAGTAAATGGGGCCAGCAGCGTTTTCAAGCTAAAACATAGTAACGTGTACGTAGCCTCAGATGTAGGTCTGTCACTCATTCAGATTTCTTGACCAGTTATCGGTTACGATCAATGGAGCCGATCAAATCAATTTTACATACCTCATACGTCAGCAGCGTGCCGCTAGATAGTAGCAGAGTAGCTTTACACTTAATTTAAAATTTAGAATTTAACAATAAATAAAAAGTGAGGAATGCAATGATTGACTTTGCCGTGATGTCAAAAAAAAAGAAGCACTCCTCTACACTGAGCTGTGCAGCCTCTTCATTAAATACTGATGTTGGATTGGTGCTGAGTATTGTCCGATACCACGAGCCCCAGGTATCAGTATCAGGACTGAAAAAGATGGACCAGTGTCTCACTAGTGTGTTTGTGTGTGTTTGTGTTCACTACCTCTTATTAGTTGTGAAGAGTATATACTACATAGCTTTTCTCCGCTCATTCTCCATTTTTCTTATTTGTCTAAGCATAGCTTTTCTCTATCTCTCACTCCCCTTCCTCTCTCGCTCTCTCTCTCTCTGTTTTTGCCTCTTTCACTCAGTTTTCAAAGGATTACAGTGAAATTTGAAGCGAAGGATTATAAAAATCAATGGTACGTTCACTTGCAATAAGGTTTGCTGCTGAGGATTTATACACAACGTGAGGCAGTCAGTGGATATACGTAGGTGTCAGCTGCTGTGTGTGTGTGTGTTTACATGTGTGCAAAGTGGCCTTTTCAGTCGGGAGCCAGCAGACAGTCTGGGGGCGGGATGGGGGGGTGCTTGATGGGAGGGAAATCGCAGGGAACTAATCAATAAGACACATCCTGTGAAGAAAGTATCGTCACACATACACACACCAGCTCACATACACACACACACACACTCCGATATGTACAGTACACACGTTCACACACAGCCTCAACTTTTCATTTAACACTTGTCTCCCCTCTGTTCCTCTCAGCAGAGAGTGTGAAGCAATGATTTGGTGCGGAGCGAGAGACAATAGGGAAAAACAAGATGAGACAGAGAGCGATTGGTGTCTCATGCATGTGTATGATAGTTTCTGCACGCCTGTCTGCAGGTGTGTGTGTGTGTGTGTGCGGGCGAGTGGCATTAGGATGTGTTGACGCACTGCAGTCTAGTGGTATAGTGCCTATTATGGAGAAAGTGAGAGGCCTCATTAAAAATGTATGAAGCACAGACATCAGCCAGCGACCAACAGCAGCCTCCCGGGGACGGCCGAGAGTTTTAAAGCTCTTTGGTGAATGGAGGTTGTGTGTTGGGGGGTTGTAGTCTTCATGTGTACATTTACATGTGTGTAGTTTTAAGCCTATACTCTTTAAGTGGCGGATGTGAGGAAATCTCCTCTTAGCTCAGAAGCTCCTGATATTTAGCTTTTTTCTTCGTCGCTCTTCTTCTCTCCGGCTCCTTTCAAGCTGAATCTGTTCTCATTTAGAGACTTTTTATGATAACACAGACGCTTTAAAGTGTAAGCCTAATCTTGGCTCGAGGGCAGCTGTAGCAAAATTATAGTCTGGGTTATATAATTTTTTTATAAGTTTGACCCCCTTTTCTTTTTTTCCTCACTTGCCTCCAGCAGTGTGCAGCTATGCAGATTATTTTGTCTTTAACTGATGGGGGGTTTGGAAAATGTCTGCTTGTGAGATTTCAGCATTCACCTTAATACAGTGGAACTGAGAGTGTGTAGGTAGATTTTGAACAATAAATCCGAATCAGCCTTATTGGACAAGTATGTTCGCACGTACAGGGAATTTGACTTCGGTTTAAATGGTGAATACTAAAATACTAAAAACTAAACTGTGGATTTCTGAAGTCTTTCTGCTAACTGTGACAGGGAAAACTAAAAGTATTTACAGCATAAATATATTTGTGTGAGTGTCGGATCTGTCTGCCCGTGTTTAAAAACATGGTGTAACAGGCTCATTGCGTAACCCTCGGCAGCGGCAGGTCGCTCGCAGCGGCGGCGCCTCACACTCGGTGTCATGTGGGGTTTTGGGATTTTGCGTGCCTCTACACAACTGTGTCCTCACAGATGCATAACCAAGCCTTTCTTCACATCATTCTTACTTTGCTGATCCATCATTACAACAGTAGCTGAGCACTGCCACGCTTTGCTGCACAGCGTTTCAATCAACGTCAGAGTCAGCAGTAGCAACCACCACGGCTGATTGCCACTGTGTCTGCCCGAGTGTGTCTGTGGGTGTGTGTGTGTAGGCACACATTTGTGCGTTGGCGGGTGCCCATGTGGCTGTGTATGCAAATGCAGCTGTAAGACAGCTGAATGCCTGTGCTTTGCTGAGAGCTCGGCACCAGGGGGAAATGAAAAGACCAGGAGAATAATGACAGATTCATAATTACAGAATGTGGTGTTCAGTGGTACTCAGCAGCGACTGTCAGGGGACGACAATCTGGGTGTAATTTCTGCTGATCAGGCCTGCCACGCACCGAAGGGTCACACTACATGTATGCCAGAATATATACACTCTCACACACACATACGTATATATGCAAAGAGGCAAGTGTAGGTTCTCTCTCTCTCTCTCTCTCTCTCTCTCTCTCTCTCTCTCTCTCTCTCTCTCTCTCTTGTCATTCGTGCAGATGTTTTTGCATAATACAGAAGAACCCACACAGACTAATAAACACAAGCACAGAACGTCTCGCACTGAAAATTTTGGTGCGACAGCAAATTGCCTGGTTAATTTGCGAAGGGCTGAAAAAAACATGGAGTAAGCTCCCGATTTGCTGAGAGATGAATGCATCACAGGCAGAGACGCAGCAGAAATATCAGCTCCGTGGAAGGAAGTCACTAATTCAATTTACTGAGAAGACAAAGTGTGAGTCATTTTAAAAGGGTTACAGATGTAAGCACTTATTTACCCAAGACAACACAACAAGAAACAACACACTTTTAATTAGACTTTTTAGAGAAGCTTGAATTTAATGAACATTCATTTTAAAAGCTAATCTGTGCTCAGCTGTCACACACAGGACATGACCAGTTGTCCTCATCTCCATCAAAATCATTTTAAGTAATTCTCAGGTGGGGTTTTGTTGAGGGACGTTGAAACATGGTGTCGTCTCTGTGTGGAATATGTTTGCGTAAGCTTATGATTTATTATTATTTTTGATTTAGTCTTCAGTCTATGTTAATCTAAACTTAAGTTCATATTGGAGAAGTAGTGATTTTTTTGTGCTGTAGTTTCCTGCCCAAAACTAAGATGTACTTCTAGTACTGATAATTATTATTATTATTATTAACTATAATTATAATAATGGTGGTAATAACAACATTAATAAATGAAAAAATATGTGTATAGCACATTTCAACACATAGTCAAGTTCTTTACAGAAAATGATCAAATTCGAAAAGTCAGAAAACTTTACACAATAACAGAAACCCTCCCAAAGATTTGGAGGTAAAAGGTATGAACATCAAAGTAAAAAAACAATAAGCAACAGGTTTACTTTACAGGTTTTGTGGGTCAGTATCAAAGCTTCCTGTGGGAACTGTAAGAAGAAGACCTGAGGAGCACGGGCAGCTTTGTAGAGAACAGCTAAATCTGTGGCTTGAGCATGTGCGAGCCAGTGTTGCACTTTAAATTTGTGAGTTCAAGCTTTTAGGATCAGAGAGACAAGCTGTAATTTGGGAGATGTTACCACCGTCGGATTATCACGGCTTAATCTAAACCTGGTGTCGTCCGCATAACTGTGGAACTCAACATTATAGAAATAAATGATCTCACTTTGAGAGAGAGAGAGTATATGTAGAGAGTGAAAACCCACTTTTGCAACTGCTCATTTTCTCAATTGACGATTCAGAAAATCCTTTATAAAGAGTTTTAAGCCTGGAACCACACTATTAAGCTCTATAGCATAAGTAGCACGGCACCGAGAATGGACCCTTGCGGCACACCACATGAGAGGGGGGGGCAGGGCTTGAGGAGAATTCTCCCCTCACAGCAGAATAAATTGCTTTCCCGCCTTTGTAGGGGTACGTCTTTTGTCAATCAAGCCCTCTGTCAAACTAAAAGTGCCAAAAACCCAGTTTGAGCAGCATTACTATGCATGGTCCAGCATCCCAGCTGAGTGCAAGCTGTACAGTTTCTTCTCTGTCTCGTTTTTTAATCCCTGAATGAATTTGGGTCTGTGTCTCGCGCAATCAAACACGAGCATAAGTCTCTCCGGGATAAAGATGCTCTCATTTCCATTCATATTTCAGATCTAATTTATTTCACATCTTGACGTCGCTAATAAATAAAATACGAGGAAAGTTTTTCCCGTTCTAATGTGATTTCTCGCTTTTTAGGTGTGTGTGCAACATCGACTGCTCCCACATCAGCTTCAACCCAGTGTGTGCCTCAGACGGTCGTTCCTATGACAACCCCTGCCAGGTGAAGGAGGCGTCCTGTCAGAAACAGGAGCGCATCGAGGTCAAGTACCTGGGCCACTGCCAAGGTCAGACACTCACACAGACACACACACACACACACACACACACACAGACTGGGTGACGAAAAGACACAGCAACGCCCTCGCACGCGCAGCGGACGCCGTCAGTCTGTCTGCCCGGGCAGGTGTTCACTTCAAGTTGAAGTGAGGCCGTGAGGGTGAACGAGGCCCTCATGGCCACCGGGGCGGTCGAGGCAAATGAGGCGGCTTTCAGAGCTAAATGCAGACGGCATGATTCTGCATTTCCCTGCAGCTGCACTTCCAGCTACATTTCATAATTAAAGATAGTTTCACTCAATCATATTTCGGAATAGTGTGCAAAGATAATCCCCAAATAGCCTTGACTCCTACGTATATTGATAATTTTACTGAACGGTAATCCCCCCTCTTTCTCGTGTAATATCATTTATTTGAATGCAGTGTCTGTAATGGTTCCAGGGATAAAGTTATTTATTAATGTGTGTGGTTAAATCCCCTAACCTGAATCACACTGCTAATCCATGTGGGAGACAGACACAGGCACATGAGAATTCTTCCTTTAAAAATGTTTTATATTATTTTATTTGCTCCATCAACATCTACATCTCCACAAATTCTGGTTCCTCTTGCGTTAAGATCTCAAGCCGCCTTCAGGGGGAACAAGAGGCAGAGGCTTTACCCTCACTCGCAATTTAGGGAGAGTTCAAATATCAATAGTTAGCGGGTTTTATTCTGTAGGAGTACGTATAGAGCATCTGATTGGCTCGGCATCCTCGCAGGACAAACAGGACGATTGATCGAGATGTGAGAACTGAGATGAAAGCTTTGAGAAGTAATGGGGAGAAAAGCAATCAGAGCTAACCAGCTCCCAGAACACAAATAGAAATCTGTATTCCCCCATGTTGCACCTTTCGGGGTCAGACCACCCTGATCGATTCCACACATTCTGGGAAAGTGGGAGGAGAGAGACGCAAATGTCATGAAAGTCTTCGATGAAACGGACGGATTTAGAAACCTCGTGTTAGCCACGATTCAAAGTGACACCTTGACATTTAGATTGCTGCTTTATGGTATTTCCTCCATGTGTCACTTGGGAAGTAGTTTTGCGTTTCATTCTTTTTCTGAACAGAGCTCAGCTTTCTACTGTACTTCATACCAGTGTGAGGGAAACTGATTTGATTGAGATTTATTCCCACACCAGTAACGTAGTGGCGCCTGGAGAAGTGGGGATACGCTCTTTATTAATGCCACAGATATATATTTTTGGGAAGTAGTAGCCGGTCCAGCAAAACCTTAACGTCTCATGTTATAAACAGTGACATGTAGGACTGCTCTTACATATTTAGTTCACCCAAAAATGGGCCAATAGTATTTGTACATTGTCACTTAATTCACTTAATTTCTGGTGCAGATGCAGATTTTCTATTAATACTGTCCCTCATCTTGCAAGTAGTCTATGGGTCAGTGGTGTCTTTTATAAACTTGGATAAGCTGATTTGTAACAGATAGTGTCGGCCAGTGTGTGTGCCCCCATTATAAGATTAGCAGTATTTGGGTCAGTTTGCAAATATCAAAATTATTACAATGTCAAAAACTCAAAACTAGATGCTGAACAAAATCAGGTGCTGCATCATTAAGACTTTTTAAAAAATTAAAAGCAGAAGCCGTGATCAGTTTTAAAACTCGTTAAGTTTATTTGTTTGTGAGTCAAGCTTCTGACCTCATAGAAATGCGTATTTGTTTATTTTTCTTTTATTGCGCCTCTGGTGTTTTACAAGCCAATAAAAGAGGAAGAGAAGTAGGGAAGAAAAAAAAAAATCACACTTCCAGGCACATTTCATGCCACAATTCTTGCACCATAAATCCAGGAAATACTTTGGCACACTCACTTTGAGGCAATAAATTCACTGACCAGTGGAAGAAAAAAAATCAATTGCAATAAAATGATTATGATTGGAATGAGGTTTTGTCTAGCCGTCGTGAAAGGGGAATTCAATGCAGCCTCAATAAGGTGAGCAAGAATGCATTATTCCCTCTGAGCCTTTTCTCCCGGGCTCTGCTCCTTTCTACGCTTTGTTCAGAATAATACATTAGAGGGGACGGTCTCTGACTTTGGAGGAGAATAGTTCACATTCATATGCATTATCTAGACAGGCGCACGCAGCTCAGGGACCCTTTGTTGCCACGATGATTTACATCTGGCATCAGTTTGAACCTGTTAGTCCTAGTGGAGGGGGGGTTAGGGTTCATGTGGAGGAGTCGTACCGACCTGATTTGACTGTGTCTCTGTCCTTTTCAGGTGACATCATAACGGGCAACAAAGGCGGGGATGGACACTTTGCACGGACTGACCACACAGGTGAGTGGACGTGTGGTGGCGGCAACACGTGTTCACGTTGTGTGCAGAGCTTTTTAGAAACAGTCAACACTCCCTGGTTTACCTGCAATCAAGATTTAGTAGTTCATGTTTTTCAAGTTGGAATGATTTAGTTAGCTGTTGTTATTTTTTCATACATTGCACGTCGGATATTTCAGACGTCTGTGAAGCAACCGACACAATCTTCAGACCAAAGTTGACAACATTTCAAAATAAAAGCTCCGCAAATCAGCTCCGTATGAAGCATTGCAGCAACAAAGCAAACGTTGTGTCTTTACTTTCAAGGCAATTTGCTAAACAGTAATTCTATCACTGTTGTTGCCTTGACGGAGATCAGCACCCGTACTGGGTTAGTCAGTCTGCGTCTGTGTCTCAGTCCGATATGGTCAAATAAAAAAATCTAATTATAAAAATTATCTGGCTGTGATTTTGATCCGCAGTTTGACCCAGTTACTGATGACTGCTGTAGTTTAGCCGAGGACGTAGAAGAAGAAGACATGTTCAATTTCAATTTGTATTAATAATGACAACCTCGACACTGCACTAAGAATGCACGTGCCAAGTGTGAAGCCGATGAGAGGAGTAGTTCTCGAGATATGCGTTCCACATCCGGACAGATGTTTGTGGAATAATGAGGCAGATGTGATGTTTTTCTGCTTCAAACCAGAACAGGATCAGTGCCGAACCGTAAACAAGCACTGTCTAAACATAACCATAAAGAAGTTTAATAATGCATCTCCATGTATGGATGCACAGGCGGCCAAGAGCATATGTGCATTCAGTATTTATGGATGTTGTGTTTGTGTGTGTGTGTGTGTCTGTCTGTTTATAAAACAGAGAAAAATGAGGATGCGAGGAATGGGCTGGCCCGCGGCCTGTACATCCCCTGTCCGGATCACTACAAAAACTACTGCGTCCATGGAGAGTGTCAGTTTCCCAGTATCCTGGCACAACCCTCCTGCAGGTACACACACACTCACACACACACACACACACACACACTCTCACACACACACACACACACTTACATGCACACCCTGTATTCCTGTATGTGTGAGGATTAGTGATGGGTAAGGATTAGGGTTGCAAAATTCCGGGAATATTCAAAGTTGGAAACTTTCCATGGGAATTAATGGGAATAAACTGGAAACTTTGGGGTAATTTATACTAACTGTATTTACCTTGTCATATACAGACATAAATATAAACATTTTGTTTTGTCATAAGCAGACATGCATGCAAACATTTCTAATACAAATTTTAAAAATTACATTTTTGACTTAATCCATTTGTGAGTAGAACTCTACCGTCTCTATGTGGATCTCAGGATAGAATCCGGTCAGTGAATACTTATCAAAACCTGCAGGAACGATGGACTTAAATATGAAAATCTGACCTCAGCAGTTTCCTCTATGTGACAGTATTTTGGAGATGAGTATTGGTGGTTTCTGAATATATTTTTACTTTAGAGGAAATGGATGTAAAGTGCAAAGGGAAAGTTGTTTTACACATAAACGTCAGTTAATGGGAAGTAGTTCACAGGTGTTAAATGTCTCCTGTGGCTCAGCGGAGGAGAAAGCGATGTTGATGATGTCATCGACCATGATCAACCATGATCTTGGTTGTTTTAACCAAGATCATGCTGCAAGATCTAGAATTGCTAACGTTAGCCACTTGCCAGCAAGACAATTTTGTTCCTGTGGACTATAAATACAGTCACCTGTTTGCGTTGTCAATCAATAATGGATACTGCGTGCTTTCTCGGACAAGAGGACTTCGGACTTTCATTTGACGCATTTGATCATGTCGGGTTGAGAGAAAAATAAAACAATCCATTAATTCTGTCAATTTGGTTTACAATAGCTAGCTACATCCTTTTCAAAGAAACACAGCGTGTGCTGCATTCCATACATCTTTAAAATAGAGTTTTGAATGACGTTTTTATTGCTCAGCCTTTAATTTGCGGTAATTACTTTTATTTTTGATAAGTAGCCCAACTCGCGCTTTTTTGATGGACCCCAACAGCCGCGAGTAATCGAGGTGATGGTGTACTTTTGTGTGGACATACATACATCCTACTCTCACTGCTGTAAAAAGTTAGCCTACTGTATACAAATAAACTTGGTATTAAAATGAACATGGCTTCAGTGTAACAAGTAATCAATATGCTAGGTAATGACAAAGACGTTCAAAAACAACAAAGTCATAGGTTTACGTTTCTGGCAGACAATGTTCCCACCTAGCTGCATCCAGGTTCCAGCTGAGCTAGGCTTGCCTAGTCTTGTTTTCAACTACATTTAAGTTCCCTGTTATAAGCTAACATTTGCAAAAAAAAGTGTCAAAATTTCCAAAATTCCCAAGCTTAACTTCCCATGGAAAGTTTCCAGAAAGTTTCCGGAAATTTACCGGAAATTTTCCGCCCCTTTGCAACCCTAGTAAGGATAAGCATTTTGGGGCATTTTTGAAGCAGAGCAGGAGGCAGGTGACAGGAAATGAGGAGAGAGACGGGGTGGAAATGACAGGCAGCCCAGCTTCCTGAGCCAGATTCAAACTGGAGACGTCCCAGTCAAGGTGTACATTATGCTCCTTAACCACTGAGCCACCGGATCACACCATTTCTGACCTTATTCAACATTTAACGTCAGACAAGGCCTGAAATTTCGTCCAAAAAGTGTAGAAAATCAAAAGCTGTTTCCTAAATATGATATATTTTGAGCAAAATACACTGACTGCTGATTATTAATTCAAACTAATGGTTTTTAAATAGCTAGCAATAAATAGGGCTACATTTATATTGTCTGTTATGGGCTACAGTGCATGGATGCTAATTTGATAATCAATGAATCTATATTTATCTCTACTACAGAGTTTTTACAGTGCAACTCTTACTGATGTATAAACTAACCCTCACTCAGCAACATGGCCTTTATTTTTTTTTGTACTTGATAATAAGTATTAATCGATTTTAAGCAATTGCCACGTAAGTATTAGATCCTGTTTATTTTTTTAATCAGGCTATTAACAGTGTCAGTGGGGTAAAGTGTTTGAGATCCCTCCTGCTGTCGTCGCAGGCCACCGCTGCACTGCTTCAAATTAATCCCATGTCGGGGTTTTTTTTTTCTATTTCAGAGCCAACACTTGCAGAGGTGGCAAAAGTTTCTCTCTTGAAAAGTGTTAAAAGTAAAACCCTCACCTCTGAAGGTCATGTCTGGCGGCTGTATCTGTGCAGAGCAAACAGAGTCTCATGTGACATTAATATAGTTCAAACACCCTTTAACTTAAACCACTCTTACTTCAAGTCGAATAAAAAAACAGAGAAACATGTCCAGGAGGAAACGTGTTACACATACTGGATGAGGAATTCTTCATTTATATAACTCCAGGGAGGGGGAGTGCTCTGTCGCCAATGTTGTCGACATTATCAGTGATATTGATTCTTTACTTTCGCCCATGTTGTTTCTCCTTGTCACAGACATGTCTCTTCTTCTTCTTCTTCTTCTTATGGTCTTAATACGTCCTGGGAAGGCAGCACCTGAGGATTAAAACATTTAAAAAATGCATAATTCTCCTCAAATGCATTAAAACAAAAGTAACAAGCCTGTTTTCAAAAGAGTAGAAAGTACAGATATTTGTATCACGATATGAGGAGTAAAAAGTAAAGAGTAGATTTGACAGGTATCACTTCCCACCTCTGCACCTTGTTAGCGTCATCCTCCGTCAGTGACATGTGGCCGTAAACACACTACTAACATCTTCACTGACGCAAACTGTGACATCAGCGAAGTCCTGGAAAGTATTAAAAATAAATACTTTCCTTAAATCTAATATTTCTATCATGTGTCACTGATCATCTGTGTTGCATTTGATCTTGATGTGTGCCCGTCCTTAGTAAGAGCCAAACCTTCAACACTAGTTTTAATGTTGCTCTCATGATATTTTTATATCTTCAATGAAGGAAAATATGTCAAGTTGTTTTAAACCAGAGGGATTTAAGTAGAAACACACAAAGATGCAGTGCACATGCCCGCACACACACAAACACACACACACACACACCCACGTTGTCATAGGTCCTCTGTAGGGACTTAAAATTCATTTCCTGGAGGCTCAGTCTAACCCTAAACTTAACCACTGAACCAAAAATCTGTTTTTTTGCCAAGTGGGGACACAACTTTTATCCCCAGTTACACAAACTATTTTTAAACGTGTCCTCAAAGGTCGTCTGTGACAGACACACATTCACCTCACAACCACATTTGCTGGACATCAGTCACAAACAGGTGCAAATGACAGTGTCTGCAGAGGCAGTGTAGAGACTCACTCACATCAGCACACAGAACGCAGTTGGACACACACAGCACAGATGTGCATTTACATACAGGCACAAGAAGGACACACACACACACACACAGAGGACGCACACAATGAATGACCATGTGTGCTCCTCAGGTCTGCCATCCTTTACAGCCTGATAGTGTAGCAGCTAGGGGGTCTTGGTGTCTCTCTCTCCCTCTGTCCTTCTCCTTTTCCTCTAACCTCGCTCGTCCCAGCAGTATTCTTGCATACAAAACACTGCTCAGCAGAGAGGGACTGTGAAAGGCCTTTGCTGCCCCCTAGCGGCCGTGGAAAGCGGAGGTTGTATCCAGACACAGTTGTCCCTGTGGTGGTGCATGTGTGTGCACACGTGTGCACACGTGTGCATGTGTTTGGAAATCGGAGCACAAAACCCCCAAAAGAACAAGGTTGAGCTGTTTATCTCGCACACTGTCAGGTCGAAGGGAAGGAGAATGTGAAGGAGACTGTGAGGCTTTGTGTGTCTGTGTGTGTGTGGGGGTTGGGTTGTGGGACCAAACAGGGATATGCAGGTGTTGGTGGGTAACAACCTCCCCAGAGACGGGACAAGCAGGTAGACAGGAGGGGGAGGGAGAGAGATAGAGATTAAAGGGGGGACCATTTTAGCTTCTCTGTCTCTGAGGACAAAGATCATCTCCATTAGTCTCTCTCACTGTGTGTGTGTGTGTGTGTGTGTGTGTGTGTGTGTGTGTGTGTGTGTGTCTCAGACCAACATGATATTATTAACAGCTAATGTTATATGATGGGCGGGACCAGTGAAATAGCTTCTTCTTCTTTTTAGTTGTCTCTTTTCTATGTTCTCAGTATATAAGGTTAGAAGCATTAAAAAGAAGTATTTATAGGTTTGCAGAATTGTTATTCAGCCTTTGTATTTCCACTGTGGTTTGTAAAACAGGGAGAGTTTACGACACTAAAGACATAATATTCTATGATCCCCAACAGGACTCCTGACAGTGTTGATGCTTGTAAACTCGTATTCCATCACTGCAGCTCAGGACAACACAAGGCCACTTTGTGATGATAACGTGTTCTCTTTTATTAGAAATAAAAAAAATCATAATAATCCACACAATATTAAAGATTTTGGATGATATTACAAATATGTCAGGCATGAAGTATTGTTTAATGAGTCTCGACAGCACAAACAGCCTTTTACTGTATGTCACATATTCATTATATACAATAAACACATATAATAGATTCCATAGTTATTAGGGTTATCATCATTTATATTTCTTACTTATAACACACTTTATAATTTTAATCTCGGAGCAAGCTGGGACAAGAATTTCCATCGGGATTAACAAAGTCTTATCTTTATCTTTATTAAGTATTTAATTCATGTTTCTGAAGACGCCGCTTGTAATGAGCATCACCTCCTCTTGCACATGAACAAGTGGACAACCAGCTTCATGGTTATCCAGGGTGAAGCCGTGAAGCCCCAAAGAGAGAAGGACTGAGGGGAACTTTGCAGGATCTTGTAGGAAAAGACACAAGCCGACCAATCACAGCTCTCGCTGTCTCTGCGGGGCGTCTCTGTAGCGTCTTCTAAAGAGCTGTGGCACAGAGGTTCGGTGCAGCGAGCTCTGACACAGTGGCTTTGCAGTTTCCCCCTTTAACACAAAACTACCTTTGCAGCTTCATCGAAGGAGCTGCGGTGAAACTAACGTTCTGCATCTCGAGCTGCTCTCTCTCTCTCTCTCTCTCTCGCTGCCTCAGTTTTCTCCCTGTGCGAGCTCCATCAGTCATGTTCATCTCAATAGTCGCGGCAAAGAAAAAGCACAATCACCACGCTGTCACACAAACACATTGTTCCACCTCAACGTCTTTATCAAACAGGTACTGACGTTTCAATTAGAAGCACAGAAACAATTAACCTGTCTCCCGGTGCAAAGGAATGACTCGCTTCCTCTCTGTCTCTTTCTTCTCTCTCGCCCCTGCATGTGTGTGTGTGTGTCTGTGTGTGTGTGTGTGTGTGTGTGATATCTCAGCTGTCACTCGGGTTTTCGGGGCCCCCAGTGTGACATCAAAGAGTACAACGTGTTCTATGTGGTGCCAGGCTCTGGCAAACTGCACTACGTCCTTATCGCCTCCATCATTGGAGCTCTCCAGGTGGTCATCATTTGTGTGGTGGTGCTCTGCATTACCAGGTGAGTCACGCACACACACACACACACACACACACAGACACACAAACACACAGTATTTTCCATGTTGTCCGTGTGTATTCAGGATTCACTTGGGGGCCATGGTGCTCCTGGAGGAAACAGCTTAAAGGTCACCTTGCTCACTATAAAGGGAAAGTACAGGACTTTCCCTCTGGACACACACACACACACACACACACACACCTGAACACATGCAGCGGGTGCGTATGAGCACACATACACAGAGATATCTAAGTAGGCAAGTGTACACACCCTGTGTTTGAACAGGCGTTTTGTATTGACAATAAAACCCCCACACACACACACGCTCGTATACCCTGCAGCCTGTGTGCCTGCGGCTGACCTAAGCAATTTATGACATTCAATAAAAGATCTTTAAAAGAGTTGGCTGTGAAAAAAAGGAAGAAAGACCTGCTCCTCTGAGCAAAGGAGGAGAGGAAGAGGAGGGACAGAATGAGAGAGCGAGCAGTTGGGAAGGTGCAGGATGAGGAGAGCCGATAAAGATGGAAAGAGAAAAATTATAGCTGCAGTTGCATTAATGTGTCCTGCTGCTCTGTGATATTCATTTTAAAGCTAAAAGATGTAATATAAATAATGAAAGATTACTTCTCTATTGTTACCACTGCGACTAAAGAATAAATAAATGTCTAGCTGTCTCTGTTGAGCTTTGTCTCATTAGTTTTATTAGATTATTATAAGGCCTTCCCTTAAAGGACAAACAGGTAGGAGCAGAAAAGGTCACCTCTGTGCTCAGCCTCCCGTGCACGACATTCGTCACGCTTCAAAAGGTTATTATTGCCACATTATTGTACATTTCCACCACCACAACAGTGCATTAGTTTGTTTCCACTCATAACAACAGGTGAGGTGAGAGAGCCCCTGAAACTGAAACGCAAAATGAGTCAATCCCCTTTAAGAAAAACCTGCTTTTCCTTTCTAATTTCGGTGTAAATCAGGTATCATTCCAGTTGCATTGCTAATGTCTCCTCCCTCACTTTCCTCTCCACAGGAAGTGCCCACGGACCAACAGGATCAACCGGCAGAAGCAGAACAATGTCCACTTCAGCTCAGAGAACACCATGCGCGCCTCCACTCGACTTATCTGAGGCCCAGGCAAACAGCGGACAGTGTCGCCCTCCGCAGCACGGAGAGCTACGGCGTTTGATGTTACTCCCCCTGTAGGCCAACCCCCTGATAAATTAGGATCTGCTTCCCCTCACTCCTCGCCCTCTCTCCCGGTATGAACTGACAGAATGCTCACGGAGGACGGGGACACGGCAGAGAGACAGAGCCAGAGACAACAGTCAGTGGCGACACCCACCCACCCGCTGGGGGTGATGCTCTCCACAGAAGCCAGTTACCCAATCGTGTGTCCTCGCACCTTCTCACTTCCACCCGCTTCCAGGGTTTCAACTGAAAAACTGAACCGTGAGGTGTTTGGGGACCGTTGAGGATACTGAATGTGAGTGTGTGTGCGTGTGTGTGTGAGAGAATGTGTGTGTGTGGGAATGTGTATTAGATGTGTGAGCTTTGGTAGAGGCGGGCTAGCCAGTGTCTGTTGTTTGTAGATGAGGGGGGTTAAAGCAAATCAGGGTAGTGCTAAGCAGGGTAAGGGGCTTCTAAGTGAGGTGAGTGTTGTCCGGACTGGGAGGGGGGTGGGATGGGGTGATGTGTGTGTGTGTGTGTATGGGGTGGGGTGGGGGGTGTTTCGGGTCTACACGTGATGCCTTGCACCTTGTGTTATAGGAGACCTTTGACAGAGGGCACAATGTTATTATAGAGCTCTCTGTTCGGTTACGACGACGACGTCAGCTACTGTATCTTGGGTTCTATTTCCAATAGTTATTACTACGTTGTCTTGATGGGGTCATTTTTCTGTAAATGTAAATAAATAATTTATATCACGAAATGTAACACACCCTGTCTGCCTCTGTTCATTGTTATCAGATTCCTGTTGGTTCCTCGAGATACTTTGAATTGAATTGAACGGAAAGTAGGATGAAGCCTGCACTGAACTCTGGAGAATCTGCTGTATTATCCTTAGAGGCTGTATGTGAGAATGCAAATGTTCAAGGACTTTCTCCTTCTGCCAGCCCCCTGGTAAAAACTCTGCAGAATGTCTGAAGTAGCTGATATGAGAGAGAACAGCAGGAGATCCTCTGCAGCGAGTGAGGGGTTGATGAAGTTTCTACCACGCGGCAAGGAAACAAACATCTCTGGATGAAAGAGCGGTGCCATACGCCTGGAAAACACATGAAGAGAGTTTGTGGTGATGAGAGCCGGCAGCCATATTAATACGTTATATCCCTGCCTCTGCCTGCTGCTCCACCCTCACCTGAGTCCTCCGGAGAGTTCTGTGTCGTTATGAACGTGTCTCAGCAGAAGATCTCCCACTACATTGTTCATTTGTGAAAGGGAATCTCTGGAGAAAGTCCAGATCCAATCCTGTGGACATCCTCTGGAGTTCATGTCTGAAAACGACTAGAGCTCTCCTATGAATGCTTCATTGATAATCATCTAATAATATTTTACAACATGAGTCAGTACTGAGTACACAGATACATAATGTACATTTTATTGATCATAGCCTATTTCTCAGGCACATATCAGTGCAGGAATTGTACTTTTAATAGTTTGCTTTCATGTGGTATGACTTCCTGAATCTGAACACATCCTCTACCCCAGTGCCACTGTATTGATTTAAAATGTCACAGCTTCCCAATCCACAAACACCGTGAAGACCTGTTTTATATGCTCAGCATGTTCCTGGCCACACACACACAGAGATATGTATCAAGAATGAGGGAAGCAGACAAACTGGTAAGTGAAATAGGTCTGAAGATACTGAGAAGAACCTGGAGAAAATCTACTCTTCTCCTCACATCGGTTTTTATTACACTTCCTTGAAATACTCTTTTCATTTCTCGCAATTTTTACGTTTTCTAACGCTCTGTTTCTTTCCAAAGACTTTAAAAAGGCAGTAAAGACCTTTTATAGATTGATGGATGTTTTTTATTGATCAAACTGGGAAATTCCTGCTACAGCAACAAGGTATTGAGCACACTAAGCATGATGTAAAAAATATAAGAATATATATATTTTGAATATATTGAAAATACACACAATATAAATGATAACAATGTAAAAGATTATACATGGTATATTAATATATATTTAATACAGTTTGTGGTAATGACTTGTTGAATTGAGGAGATGTTAACCAGGGTGTTTCTCGCCACAAGGTGGAGCTGTGGTGCACAATGTTGACCACAACCAGGCGGGAAACACAACAGACGCGGGGTGGGAGAAGTCCCGCCCCTACGCTGCCTCTGATTGGCTCATTGACAACACTGACCTCAAATAGTAATCACTCTTCCTCCCTAAACCGACCAATCAGAGGGAATGTAGGGGCGGGTCCTCTCCCAACGTCGAGTGAGGGAAACTTTTACTCGTATTGTCCATTACTACGGAGCCCCTGTGGGGACATTTAGGGAAAAAATATCGCGTGGCCACGAGTTATGAATCTGTTCCTGAATAAGAAGAGCTGGCAGCTGAACTGAAGAAGCCTCTTGATGAGAGATGACAGGTTTCACTTAATCACATGATGTCGCCTCTGTAATGAGCTTTAGTTGGACGCACACTGTGGTGGACACGTTTGCAATTACTAGTCAATAAAGACACATGGACCTGTCCTCGTGCTTCTGTATCTTGAGGATAAACTCACTTAAAGGGGGATGAACATATGAAACTATGTCTTATTATCCAGCCACACACACCCAGTAGGCTACATCTCAATCTCTCCCATTTTAAACTTTTCCACCACCTCAACTACAGTTTTACTTCCTGTTAGCATTAAGCTACATGACTGTAGTCTGTGAAAACTACAGTTTTACTTCATGTTAGCATTAAGCTACATGACTGTAGTCTGTGAAAACTACAGTTTTACTTCATGTTAGCTAACATTAGCTTTATGACTGGAGGCTGGGACATGTTACATCAGCCCCGGCTGGTAAACAAGACTTTATTAAAACATGTATACATTTATTTAATTTGCTTCTACATACTTGTGCTGTTGTAACTTTCCTAAACACTGAGCCTCCATCTTTGCTGAGACGGACTTTTCACGTGATCTGCGCGTCTGAGGACTTTGTGGATAATCGTTAATGTCTCAGTCGGGAAAACGTTTGGACATGTTCGGAATTACTACTCACACTGGTATCGGTGATATGGTTAGTTTTTATAGGCTTCTGTGATATCGAGTTGTCGTGGCCGAGTGGTTAAGGCGATGGACTAGAAATCCATTGGGGTCTCCCCGCGCAGGTTCGAATCCTGCCGACAACGAATGAACTTTTTTTTTTATTAACAGAAATTAGACGTTTTTCACGCGATCATCTCCCATTAGAAGAAGAAATCATCAGAGGAACATCTGAGCTTTTTAACAGTCAGGACCTCACGTGTGTGATTCTCACACTGGCAAGACAAAAGAGTCACTGGAGTCATGGACGAGCATGAACCAGGGAGGACGTGCAGCTCTTCTCCCTCCTCTTCCTCTTGTTATTCTCTCCCTGTGTGTGAGTGTGTCTGAGTGATACAGGGTCAGAGACATCTACACATCTGTCAGCTCTGCTTACAGTCTATGGTCTGCTCTATCCTGCCAGTGCCTCGTCCTCTTTCTTCCTCATGTAGAGTGTGGACGCTGCTAAGCTTATTACTGCCCTCTGCAGGATAACAGAGTCACACTTCGTATTTTCCTGTACAGTCCTGAATCATACAGGAACTGGAAAATGACTTTTGAGATCAGATGGTGGTTCTCACTATGGTGCATCTGTCTGAATTATACCTGCCTCTCTCCAGGAAAACATGTCTGCCTGTTTCAAGATGGCCACAGTCACACAGTCCAGTGGAAGTACTGGTTAAAGCTGCGGTGCCCACGTCTCACTCTGCACATTTACTCTCCTGGTTCCTGAGCAGAAACAGTTCTTTTTAACCTGGGGTGGATTTCCTCCTCTTCACCTGTTCACACCTGTTACCTATCATCATGCAACCCAGACCCACCTGATGTCTCCATATTTAGGTGTAAGTACTGAAGTTTGGTGCTTCTTTATAAACTTTCCTATAAAATTAGTTTACGTTTTATGTTAATACTTTTCCTATTTAAAAGTACATTGCTTTGATGTTTGTTGGCTACTTTTACTTGGGATACGTTTTAAATACACACCTTTAATTTGTCATAGTCTTTTTACAATGTGATGTTGTTTTTACAGACAAAATAAACAACTTATTTTGTCAATATCCATTCAGTTGTGGTCTGTTCTAAAACCCAAAGCACACAGCACCACCCGTATAACTCAAGATGTCGTGCGATTGAAAACATTAAAGTCACATTGTTATTAGAAACACTACAAGACTGTTCTAATAAGGGAAGAGATCATTGTTCATATATGAAGTTTCCATCTTGAGCCGTGTTCAGAGTCATCCATGGGTCATTCTGACAGACGTAAATGTTTTCCCAGCCTGTTACACATGTAGGCATGTGTTTGTCTGTCTGAAGGGCCGATCCCTCGTCTTTTATTAACCTCAAACACTTTGACTTTACAGAGTAAAACACAGAAGATGCAGCCGCACTGAGAATAATTACACAGAAATATGAGCCTTCGTGTTCTTTAGTCTGTTTGATGAATCTGAAATACCTGAAATAGCAAACAGAGCCCCAGTTTTCACCTGCGGCACTGGCCATGACCTCATTAAACCCATTAGGAAGAGTCTGCGAGGCTGCCCCCCCCCCCCGATGGTTATTGTCTAGTCCCACAGTTCATACTTTCACCTTCCTCTCCCTGCCCCCAAATTAATAAACACAAAAAGTCAGAGTCTCTCGCAGTTCCAACCCCTGGGCACACCCCCATTTGTATACACATGTGTGTGTGTCTGCACAACTGACCCAGTCAGTGTAATCCTGTCAGTTTCCTGTGCTCTCCTGCTGGTTTTCGGCTCAAATCCAGAGTGGGCCACAGGCCAGGGAGGAGCAGGAAGGAAGTGTCTGTGACTGTCTGTGACTATCTGCTCTCATCTGAGGTGGAAGAATGTGGTGAATGTTATTAATGGATGTTAAGTTCCTACCCTTATATACGTACTCCGGAGAATGTCCGCACAATTGGGTCTCATACACATGAAAACAACACAGAAGAAGATTCTCTCCTCAGACGCGTTCACAACGACACAGAAATCTTCAAAGTGTTCGGGGGGGGGGGGGCAGGCAGAGGCAGGACATAACATTTAAATTCTGCTCTGGAGATCACATGTTTTTATTGGCAGCACATCAACAATGGCACATGACCTCATCACCACAAACTGTTTTGACATCTTCGTTGGCGTTGTCCGCATGTTTGGCAGCTTTCCTTTGATCCTGAGATATTTGTATCCTTTTCATCAGTTTTGCATCTGTTGAGTGTTTTGAAGTGTGAACTCAGACTGACACAGACATTCACTGGTGTGTCTGGTGCTGGTCTCTGTAAAGGAAGTAACATTCATAGAATCCTCTTTAGCGAGTTGTCTTCAAAGTAAAAGCACAGTATTTGTTTCATTGCTGCAATTGCGTTATATCAAGCTGAATTGAAGAACTTTTCTTTTGAAAAGATGCAAATGTTGCACATGCAATGTATGGAAAAATAACAGCAGTTTAGTTAATTTTTTCAAAGTTATATGTAAACCACATATGTTAACAGTAATAAAGCAAATTCAGTTTCCTTTTGTGAAAAACATTGACTTTAAAATCTACATTGCAGATAAACCAGGTAGGATGAACACAAACTTTTCTAACTTCCCTCTTCACCACAGACTAGACACAACGTAGCACACACACTTAAAAGTGACAGTTTATCGTAGAACCGTTTGAGAATGACTCAGTAATGACAAGGAATAATTGTGAAGTAGCTCTGGAGCATCGACACAGGACAAGAGAACAGCACATTCCACACAGACGGGTTTAGAACAGGCACTGCACTAGTGAGATAAATATCGTAAACATCATTATACACCTCAACATTAGATAAACCCCGTAGACACACTCCCTACACAACTACACTCAACATTAACACTGAAATCTGACACCTACTCTAGAAAGACATGACTCCTCATCGGGCTGCTCACTGTTTCAGACATGTTTAAACTCGCTGGCTCGTCTTCCAAAGAATTCAAATACAGATGATAATGCACAGTCCACACTGTCGAACATTTTTCTGAAAAGCCTCTGCCTCAGCTCTTGTCTGAAGCTACTGATTGTGCGGGGAGAGGTACAAGTGGTCAATGAAATAACAGCTAGATCAAATCAGTTTGCTGGGAGGCACAGGGCTGTCTTTCAGGAACCCACAGTCAGGGAAGGATCAGGCTGAATGGCCAGAAGAGCCCTCGCATTGATTTTACAATCAGCAAACTGCTCCTCAACTGCTTTGGCGGGGGAAGGATTGGCCTATTGGTTGGAAAATTGATGGTGTTGGACACATGAAAAGTTTTGCACTCACAGGAACCAACAAGCGCACAAACATACACACATGCGCAAGTCGTTTCCTCGCATCCTGACGGTATGTGTGTAAAATCGTAACACCTCTGAAATTGATCCAATAGCTTCAGAATTGATAGCATCACAGAAACCACACACCACACTAACACACAGGGCCACCTTTGACTGAGCGTGTGCCTCACACACGCTGGTCCGTGAAAAAGGGTCATTTAAAGATCCACCGCCATCTGTTTTGGCCCCAGCATGCCATTTTCCCCCTCTGTGGGGGCCTTTGATTTAGCACAAAAGGGTAGCATCGCTTCCCTGTTTCCCACTGTGCAACCAGACACCAGGTCTGAGCAGGTTACACAAATCAAACACTGACGGGCATCCATCGTTTCATCATAGGTGTGACCGCCGGTGTTGGTGTTAATCACAAACATTAGGGGTCCAATGTGAACGCTGATGAGGGAACCTGTTTGTTGTGGGTGTTGCAGATACATCACATCACCAGACAAGACTGGTTGAGAGGTATGAGGCAGCAGGTGGAGGATCAATTCTGAAGTGCTGCCTTCCAGCAAAGGTATAACAATTATCAGCATCTCTGGACAAACCTTCAATTTAGCCAACATGCGTCATACTGTACATATCCACACTTTCTCCAAGATATAATTTAGTCTGAGGGCATGAGTCTGATGTGTGTCATCGTGTTTCAATTGGAATGCTTGTGGAAATAGAAACTCCAATTTAAATGCACCTAGAGGCCTTTCTCAAAATCTTTGCCTTGCATCAGCCCCACTAATAAAGGCTCTGTATTTTTTCATATCAACAGCACCATATCAAGTTTGTTTAATTTGTTTTGCATTAAAATAAATCCCCCCTGAGCCAAAGAGCAAACTGTGGGATATTTTACACTTATATATATTTCAGTTAATGCACTTTCAGTGGTCTGATCCACTCTAATCAACCCTGTTTCCAGTTGCAGGCAGCTGTTTTAAACAGGAAGCTCTGGAAGAGACAGTTCACCTCCAAACAACAGATATTATGTTTTTTTCCATCAGGAGCTGGTAGAGACCCAAAACAGAGCAAATAGATTATTACTGGACTTACGTCATTCAACTGACCAGAATCATGACTGTAAATAAACACTAATGTTGCTCCAATTAAGCATAATGTCTCCATGTCTCTGAGGAACCAGAGAAACCATTGTTTAAGTAAAATGGTGCAAGTCCAAGTGTGTGAGACATTGTTACTACCCATTAAAATGTTCACCATCTTCTCAGTGTTTTTTAAAATTACACTTTCCAGCTTCAGGTCAAACAGACTTGTTAGTTTGCCTTTAGAGGAAGCAAATGAAAAAACATTGTTTACTTTTATGCATAAGGAATCTAAACAATGACATGAGACTGCTTTGCATATTAAATAAATTCAATCATCAACGTCTTGGAAACACACGTCATTCTACTTTCACCTAGTTTTGCCAAAAGCCTTAACGGTTGCAGCAATGCCACGCCCCATCCACCTACCCACCCCTGCACCGAAAATACTTCAGGTAGTTTTCCCAGGATTAAAAGCTCATTCGGTCGATGCAACTTGCAGCGGCATGTTTGTCAAAATGATGGAACATGTTGAGTGTAGCTTCGGCTGCAGTCACCTCACCCATGACTGATATCTACAGATTTTTTTTATATATATAAAAGATCTGATTATGGATATTTTCCTTCAGCAACTTGAGTTGTGGCTGAAACTTTCAATAAAAAGAGAAATGCAGAATATTAAAAAGGAAATTTATGATGAAAGTAAAAAAGATATTGGTTATTTTTGTGATTTACAAAGCTCTTATTCAAGTGCAGCACTGACTCAGCTGAGATTCGGTCATGCACTTACATTTCTTAGCCTCCAGAGGGCAAATGCACACATGTCTTCAAGCTGAATTAGACGCATCCATCCACTGCCACTTTGTGTTTTTAAATAGTTCTGTATAATACTCTGCTATATGTAGCTGTAGGAAGGTTGAGGGCGAAATGAACTCAGGAAATAGGAAAGTGACAACACTGGGAGCACTGGAGGAATTCAGGAAAGCAGAGGAGAAGATGCAGGGAGAGGAGGAAAAAGGGGGAAAGGGAGTGATGGAGAAAAGTGGGAGCGAACGGAAAGGAAAAGAGAGGGACACGCTGGAAGAATGACAGGATGGGAGCGTCATTCCCTCCACTCTGTCCCAAGGGGGTGAAAATGTGGAAAAAAGTCAGAGTTCAAATGCTTGGAACGGGAGGTCAAACTTGTATGTCGACAGAAGTGTGTGTCTCCGAGGAGCAGAGAGGAGCAGAGAAACACTGGTGTTGTTCAGTCAGAGGAGGAAGGAACTTGTTTGGCCCGAGTGTGTGTCCAGCGCTGCCACTACACTGTGACAGCTTTGAAGCTCGAGCGACTGACCTCCAGAAAAGGTGTTAGTCCTGAATGTTGACATGTGAGAATCTGTCGATCCTCGGTACAGAACTGCTGAACTGATGGAGCAGAGGAAAGACAAACCTTCACGTCCACAAGGGAGATCGTCTCTTTTTAAGGCAATAGTTCTACATTTTGAGAAATTCACTTGGGAGAGAAGACACATCATAGGTATAGGAGCCTTATATTTGATCCTATGTAAACACAAGAATAGTTAAAAGAAAACCAAGGTTTCAACCAGATAATGAAGCAAAGACAACTAACAATAAATGTAAACACAAGAATAATTCAAGTCAAATCATGTTAGCGAACGAGTCACCGAAAACTCGGCTTCTAGCAGTTGTCAGTCGGTGCACCTTCATGTGCTTTGGGGGCGTAGTTTTGATGAGAGGCCCAATGGGAGAGAGGGGGATGTATCGCTTGTATCTATTTATTGAAGCCTAGTTTTTGCTAGTTTTTCCAGGACTACCAACCCTGGCTTTAAAATCATCTGCTTGTCAAACATGGAAATACCGCCAGCAGTTTATTAGCCTATCATAAAAAAAGTCCAATCTAGCTGCACCTATAAAGCTTCCATAAAGAAGTCATGTTGTGCGGTACATTGTGTAATTTTACACTTCGGTTGCTGTTTGTATTAAACATACAAGATATATAATGTGCTGAACTGAACCTTAGAGGAGCATTTTTTTACCTTTGGGCACAACCGGGCTAGAAGTTTCCACCTGCTTCCAGTCTTTGTGCTAAGCTAACTAGCTCCACACTATCATACTGTATATTTAATGTACAGAGATGAAAGTGGTATCAATCTTCTCATCTAACCTGCTTGCATGAATGCGGTTTGGATTTGAGTCCAGCTGCGGCGTCAGCCCACATTTTATAACATTGTTCTGAGGCGTGTCGTCACTGTGTGCACATGCAAGTCGCTGCAGAAATCCTAATCTCAGTTTAGGGGTGTGAATACTTTATATTGATTTTAGGTGGGAAGGTGGCTGACCAAGCCTTTACCGTATCAGGCTGAATCCAATAAAACTCAGGAGTGGGTTTGAATTCTTTCCACACTCTGCAGATAAAAGAGATTATTGTCATATCTCTGTGTTCTGCTTGGAAATGAATCACACAGGTTAAACAGACACGTGCTTCTCACTCTCTTATAGGGAAATGCACAGAGGCCCTGGTGTTGCTACACACTGACACGCATTCCTGTTTATCCCGCACACATGTTTATTAGATCTGTTGAAAGAGTGCTGGTGTTGCTGCGAATAAAAGATTTACAGTGACGGCGACAAAGAGAAAGACTGAGAGAGGGAGGGCAACACGCCAGGGCACAGATGAGCTCATTGTTGAAACAGGGATTTCCACATTTCCATGTCTGTGTGCCCCCATGCCATGACACAGAGCTGGAAAACAAGAGGGGAGAGGAAAGGGGGCACACACACAGACACACACACACACACACACACACACACACACACACACACACACACACACACACAAACACAGCTGCATGCTGACATGATGCACACACTAACACTTAACTATGGCATAAGAAAGTAAGGTCCATGAAATCATTCATCAATCACAGGACATCAGGGGGAAAGTTCAGTCGAGTTCCTGAAACACACAAAACACACACAGGACGGAGTTCTTTACTCACACCCACACAATATAAAAACACATACACACAGACAAACAAAAGCCTTCACACACAATTTATACACACAGCCAGGCATGCACAGAAATGAAAACACACACAAGCACACACACACACACACACACACACACCAGCTCTACCTCTTTTCTGTCAATAGGGCTTGGCATGCACGGTCTCCATAGCAACCACGCCCCTCCCCTCGGCTTGCAGGGGAGGTGTTTTGAAGGTTCACGTTGTGTGTGTGTGTGTGTGTGTGTGTGTGTGTGTTTGTGTGCGTGTCTATTCGTTTTTGTTGCCTTTTGAGGACCTTTTCCAGCATAAATACTCACCTTGTCAGGACCAGAGCTTTGGTCCCCATGAGGCAAAACTTCATTTCTGAGGTCCTGGTTCGGGTTAGAGGTTAGATGAGAGTTGTGGTTGGAGTTAGGCGCGTGTGTGTGTTTGTGTGTCTGTGTGTCTGTGTGTGTGTGTGTGTGTGTGTGTCAGGGGAGCGACAGAAAGGGGCGTGGATGCGAATCAACTCCAAGAAGTAAAAGCAGCCGGACGTCCTCCTCCTCATCTGGAGCCGCAGCCGCAGCACTGAGCCGAAGTTCGAGTCCCTCCCGGTGTTCAGTAGTTCGGGTGAAGCATCCTCTCTCTCCCCCCCCCACTGTGAGAGCCATGGAAGACGACGCGTCCCACGCCGAGCCCAGCAGCTTGTCGGGCAGCACCCACACCATCCCGCCGCCGCTCGAGCGCCCGGAGCTCCTCATCCCGAGCTTCAGCCCGTCCTCCGCGCCGTCCTCCCCGACCCCGACGGGCACCCTGTCCCGGCTCGGCTTCAGGGCTCCCACCAGCCCGACCTCGGTGGCGCCGGGCAGCCCCGTGGCCGCCGGCCAGGTGAGCGCCATCACCGTGGTGGCGCTGCTGGACAAGCTGGTCAACATGCTGGAGGCGGTGCAGGACAACCAGCAGCGCATGGAGCTGCGGCAGGCCGACCTGGAGGGCGCCGTGCGGGTGGTGCAGGGCGACGTGAGCCGCCTCACCAAGACCCACGTCAGCACCTCCAACTGCGTCAGCAAGCTGCTGGAGCGCTCCCGCAAAGTCAGCGGCCACCTGAAGGACGTGAAGGAGCGCATGGACAAGCAGGCGGTGCAGGTGAAGAAGCTGGAGGCCAACCACAACCACCTGCTGAAGAGGAACCACTTTAAAGTGATCATCTTCCAGGTGAGGGGTCGAGTCCCAGCAGCAAACAGCCTGTTGAAGTTAGAGTTTAGGATCTTTAAAGGTTTCACTCCACCTTTTTTGTTCTCGTGAAGTTGACTTTATTGGTCAGAGAACTTCTGGGTCCCCAGGGGATGTTATTACCTCAATCTCATTTTGGGCTATCAACAAAACTGAATGAAAGTTAGGGCAATAAAAAGTACAAACATTATGGGATAGACCTATGTAGGAAGTACTTGAAAGTACGCACCCAACCTTGGTAAGCACTATAGGTGCTGGCAAAAGAAGCAGCGAAAGCCAAACCTATGTCTGCACATTAGATAATGCTCCCACGAACTTTGTGATAAAGTTTGTAATTGCCTGTGAGGTTAATAAAAAGTTTGTGGGAGCATCAACTCTTGTGCAGCCATAGGCTGAGGCAGGGTCTAGTGTTTTCAGAGCTGGATCAATACTAGACACTAGTGTGTGTGTGTGTGTGTGTGTGTGTGTGTGTGTGTGTGTGTGTGTGTGTGTGTGTGTGTGTGTGTGTGTGTGTGTGTGTGTGTGTGTGTGTGTGTGTGTGTGTGTGTGTGTGTGTGTGTGTGTGTGTTATTTTCCTTCTTATTTGACTGCAGTAGAGTGAGTGTTTTGGTGCCTGCTTCTTCATGCCATGTGACATGTCACATGCTGTGGGTGAGCAGCACTTTATTACCACTTTATGTCAACTCTTTAAAAATGTCGTTGAACAAGACGCCGGTTTTCATGTTAAGCTAATTTCTCAAACGCTGTGGGAGAGTTATTTGCTGTTTTGTGACTGTGTAAATACACTTCAAACACACCTCGACTCACTAAGGGAGATTGTTCCCGCTCATGCCTTGTGTGGGTGTGTGTTTGTGTGTGTGTTTGTGTGTGGGTGTGTGTGTGTGTCAAAGAGAGAGGGGAGAGAAGAAGAAGAAGGGTGTGTCTGGGAATGGAGCTGCAGAGGATAATGGAGCAGGGCTCAGACACTGACTGAGTGGATCGGTTTACACCCCACAGTCATAATTCAGACAGACTGATTTTACCACTTTAACTGCCACATCACACCTTGGAGGTAAAACTCTATACTGGCACTGAGCTAAGTGAGAAACTTCCCAGTTTCCCTCAGGAAATTAGGAGTCTAAAATGAGTGGAATAATACCATCGCTCACTTATCTCCCAACATGAAATGGCTGAAACGTCTACTGGTTACATGGCACCTGAAAGACAGTTTTGATTCTTGACCTGCAGAGAAGCCCTGACGTTATTAATCAAGTGGGTGAAAGCAGTTACATAATGTGTTTGATTTATACATTTCCACTCAACCATAAAAGGCCTGATCTCGCAGAACGATTTTACTGTGATGTGTGTGTGTGTGTGCGTGTTGGTGCGTCTAAGCGTGTGCATACAAGTGTGTGTGCCCAGGCAGTGAAAATAAAGGGGGGCTGGCAGGGGAGGGCATTGTTGACACAGCCAGAGCCACTGAGAGCTCTTAACCGCCGTTGTTATCTGGTTTCCCAGGTACTGAGGCTCTGTTGTTCAAATGCAACAGGTGCCAAGACCTTCCCCTTCACAACAAGGCGGCTCTGTGCGCCTGCGGGCGAGGCACCGCCGATCGATTTGTTTGAATCCCTGCTCAGTTTTTTTTATTTTATTTTTTTTAATGTGCAAGAAGGGAGTGACCTGCTGCTTTAGAGATAGAGAGAGTGGACGGTGCTGCCTGCGTTAGTGTGACCTTTTTGTTATACCAGAGAGCGAGTTTAAAGTTTTCGTGTCCATCCCGGAGGTGTCGTGTTACTCACAGGCTCCAGGTGGAAGTGCTGATGTGACTTCTGCTGGAGTTTTCTCCCTCTAATTTTCAAACCGATGGGTGGAGGATTAGCAGATGGGTGTAGCAGGGCCAGGCTGCCTCGAGGGCGTGTGTGCACATTGTGTGTAGTGCGTGCAGCCTGCCCATTGGATGTTTTATGCTGATGCGTTGGGTCAGGTGTATGCAGTTACAGAGCTGGTATGAGGCTTGGCTTGCCTGAGGGGAGCAGGGAATAAAAGAACTAAGTGCAGCCCTTGTTCTTTCTCCTGCGTTGCCTCTTTTCGGAGTCCGTCAATTTCTACCCCATCTCTTTTTTTTGCCTCAGGTATTTTATCTTTTCCTTGATTTTCTCCATCTGGTCCTGTGCTCTAAATGTTCTCGTCTGACACGTTCAGTTTTTTTTAATCTTTTATTCAAACTCCAACTTGCATGTGACCACTTTTTTTTTTCCGTGTTCAGTCAAGCCACCTGTCATGGTTCCCTGACAACACACCAAAGCACATGCTGCACGCCTCACGGTATCTTTGATAACGCAGGTTTTGCAATGCACCCAAGAGCCAAGTTCCCTGTGCCAGCCCTGTAGTTTCTGGCCGAGGGGCCCTCCTCCTCCTCTGCTCCTCACTTGACCGAGCCGGAGCAAAATACTCATCGCCCTGTACGTGCCAGCTGAGGTGGAAACACAGGGGGCTTCTGGGTAAACGCTCTCTGTTGCACCGAGCAGGGGGCTCCACAAGCTGCGGCCGGTCAGAATTGACAGCGCTGTCTGACGCTCCGCTGAGTTCCTGTGTATAACGTGGACTAATGAGGACTTAATTACTGCTGCTCGGGCCTTGTTTGTTTGTTTTTGTGCACCAGTGCTTTTCGTGTCTCCACGCAAACTCCTCCCCTTATCCATTCCCTTTCTCCTTCACACACACGTTAACGTGCACATGCACAGCATCCACGAATCCGCGTCATCAGAGGATTCCAGTGTGTACAGTGCAGACTCTGGTAATTACAGTTTGTAAAGGCGACATATTTTGCATTGAATTACACGCGCATTTCTTTTTTTAATTATTTGTCACACTGATTAATTACAAAGTCTCTTTACCTGAGTGTTTAAATACCAACAGTCACCTTGGAGACTTTAATCCTAGTGTATCTTATTTGCATCACCTTTTCCATTAAATGCAGTGGGTTTCAAAATAAAACTCCTGTGACAGAAGTGGTTTATTTCTGAGTAGATCTTAATCTGCCCATCTGTGTTTATCTCACTCTGAAATATAATCACAGTAAACAAGTCAACCACGTTGGCAAACTGAATCCGAACGCTGTGAGAATGCAAGTCCTTCTCCGCAGAGCTCCACTGGATACTTAGTGGTGAGAGGGGAGTCATGTGACTCTCTCGGTGGGATGGGAAGAGGATGTGCGGTGGTTTGTCTGTGTTTTTTTGTGGACTCCTAATCGCAGGGAGATGGAGAGTGACAGAGACAGTCGGAGCTCTCACATACAATAAGAGAACTCTCATATCTCATTGCAGGCAAAGAGAAATATACTCCAGAGCCAAAGTAAACACAGTGACTGCGATGGTTGTTCTGCTGCTGGAGGTTTTGCTGCAGGGCCTGTGATGAAATGAGAACTTTGTCCTTTGGTTCTCATTCTTCAGTTGTACATTTATAAAGGGATACTCATTTAACCCTTAGTAAATATATTTTAACATCACAATGTATTAATAGTCAAAGTTTCCATCCATCATCACTGGGTGCTCACAAAGGTTTTGAGTGATCGGCTTAACTCGACTCATTGTCACTTGGTGCGCTCTGCTACCAGTCGTCATGGAGCTTCTGTGTACAGACACTTGACCAAAGGTTGTGACATAATCTTGCCTTTCAGCATCAGGATGTTTTTCCACACTCTGTTCAGGGTCTAAAGATGGAGGACAAACTGGGAGTTCCAGCCACGCCCCAAACTCTTACCTGTACTGTAGTCAAGTGACACAGCACTTTGTAATCTCAAGTTAAATGTCAGTAAACTTTTTCTTAAGGAGTTTATGGTTTCAATAACTATTTTCAAGTCTTCTTCAATACAGCATGATTATCGTTTTGTAAATGATGGTTCCCGTTAGAGCCGAATAGACGATAAAGCACGGTATTCAATTCCAGCTAGTACCGTCCGATGGGTGCAGGTCACAGGTGTAGGTCAGTGTCCTCGGCCCCTCAGTCAAGCTCCGCCCATGCTCCTTTTAAATATGGTTACTTCTGGTTTTCAAAAACGTGCTAAACTCAAGGCTTCAAAACAGTTGTTCAAAAACCAACTGTTGAAGTCACTGTTGGTTTCCACTTGTCTGAATCCCATCTTGTGCGTACAAATACATAAGTGACACAAATGAAGCTTTACTACCAGAAACCCCCTTAAAGCCTTTCTCTGAAGACAAGAACGAGGGTAGACGCAGGGGTTAAGGGTTGAGCTTGAATATTGAATGCTTACCTCGCCCCAAACACGATGTGTTCGAATGTAATTAGGTATCTGAGCGTTATGCGAGCGCACATATTGCGTGTGTGTGTTCAGGGCAGAAACTTCCATCATGAAGTTGTATCCATTTCCACAGGTTGGAGCAGGCCACTGGCTGCAGGCTACAGCTGAGATTTGTTGAGTGTCTCTCTCTGGAGCAGATGATATACTGCACCAGCCTATAGCCCAGAGCGCTGCTGTTTCAGTGTGTGCAGTCATGTAGGGTCTTGATGTGACCAGGCTTCAACCTGCATTGACTTTTGAAGTAAAAGGCCGCTTAACGCATAGTATCATGGTGGTAACTGCAACTTATTTCACTGTTGCCACTGTGGACAAAGAGAAAGTGAGACAAAAAGAAATTCCCCAGAAATACTATCATCAACACAAATGCAATTGTGATCCAGGAGAATTATGTGACTTAGTGAATGTTTATTTGTTTATGCTGATTATACAACTGGTGGTGTCGGGTCCTGCGTCATGGCAATGTGATTCATTTGTTTCAGTAGAAAATGGCCTAATTTAAAATATCTATTCTATTTTACAGGTTCTAATCATTGGAACTCGTTACTACTCTGACTTGTTGACAGAATGGTACCTTCACTGTCTGTTAGTTAGCTGGAAGACTTGATTTTAACTTGATGTCTGTGTGAAAAGTACAGAGTAACACAGGAGAAGGCTTACATACATAAATGGTGTAAGCAATGCTAATATTAGCCACTGGTGAACCTTGAGTTTTGTTAGGAGTTTGTAAACTAAGGGCAAAACTAAGTCGACTACAGAGGCTAGTGATGGTCCAACATCTGTGGACCTGGCTGCTCAGGAAACGCAATGTTTTAATGTCAAACCTTATTGCGTCATATCATTTTCGACAGGTGGCTAGCTGCTAGGTTGTTCGTTGTCAACATAGACTATTTAAAAATCCACAAAGGATTTCCTATCACATTGATGTATTTTCAAGTGTTTCTGATTAGTTTTGATGCTGTAAAATTACAGGGTCCGACTTCATGATTGACAGCTGAGACTGACTCACGATTGATTGATTGCTTCAGGACTCCACCTCTACACAAATTCACCAGTGAAAGATGTCAGCACCTGTATCCAGGATATTTTGGCTTCATTTTTGTCCAGTTGGAGGAAGTGGAATCTTTACTTACAGTCTATGCTTGTCAAGTGTAAATGTCTGACATCTCTTTGACAGTTAACAACAGTAAGAACATCCAAGTTGAACTGGGATGAAGTGAATGTTTAACCGACCTTGCTCATGGCACACACGTCATAGCACAGGCGCAGTAAACATAATTAACGTAATGACTGTGTTCGTCCATTTTCTGGGCTCTGCTGTTGTTCCTGCTGACTGTGTTGACCGGGTTATTGTGACATGGAGCTGTGCTTTCCTACCACATGACTAAATGTCTGCTGTGGGAAAGGCCTTTTTGTTTATGACACATCCTGCTTTATTAATATGTTGACCACATATACAAGCGTGGAATTGATTTAGAAAAACAAACCATTTAGCTCTACCTCTGACCTCCAGTACACAAGTAATGACTTCACAGTTAGATTTGACTTGTTTCTATAAGAATGCAGTTGGGTGTGTTGATATCCTTTTTTTGAGACCATCTGAAAGTAACAAGGGGAAAAGGAGCTAAGGAGAAAAGTGAATGTAGCAGAGGGAAAAAGACAAAGAGAAAGATGTCGGTCTGTTTTGCCTAATGATGGGTTAAGTTTGCAGACTGTTGAGTGTAAGACGTGAGTGGGGATGGGGAGGTTTCACCTTAGGTGCTTCCTTGTTCCGTCTGATGTCACATTCAGGTTTGACGAGTCGACTGAACTGTTTCGTTCTCTGAGGCAAAGGCAAGTTTGTAGCTGCAGACTCCAGGTGTAAGGAACTAGTTTTAACAGCTTTAAAAACACAGACAGGTGATGATAATATTAGGGGGTCTGTGCGGGCTAGACAAGTTGCTTTTTCATCCAGAAATCAAAATCCTAAAACATGTGCAGAATGATAATAAATAAATATACACTGTGTGCATGCAAAGACAAATGAAGGCGGTAGCTCTTAAATCAGCTCAGTCTCCCAGCATATCCCATGATGCAGTGCACTTCTTTGTCTACGCTACTGCCAAGAGTACATATTTTGCATTTTTTTAGTACGCCGCAGGTTTTAATAAGGTTTAAGCAACAATCTCATAGTAGCTCATGTGTTCATTAAGTAAGATGCACGGCTTTAAAATACTCTAGCGACAAAGTAATCTAAATGATTAAAGAAAGTGCTGGGAGTGTTGCTGCTGGTGTCCTGCCAATGCAACTCGCAGTCCTATTGCGTTATTAAACAAATGCAACCAACTCCCCTCTTTTGACTCCTCCTGTGACCTCCCACATGTTCTCTGACGTCAGATTCCAGGCGTCGACATCTGCATGTTTGCTCCTTCTTGACTTTTCAAACCCCATCAAATCCTATCACCAAGGCCAAGGCCGCTACGTCCATGGACAGGAAAGAGGAAAACAAAAAGCATTTTGTTCCTCGCTGTTAGTTTTGTTTTTTTATTTCTCTGCGCTTAAATGAAACATGAAAACACAACACGTCTTGAGATAACACGACGACTTCCTGGCTTCTCTGCACACTGACCTCAGTGTGGAGGAAACATTGTGACAATTGGTGGTAGCCTTATCGTAAAGGCTTGTTGCATGTCCACACAGGCCTTATCGAACAATAGCTCCGATATGTGAAGTCTTGGATTGTGCTGCAAAAATGTCCAATGGAGGATCTTGGGAGATTGTACAAAGAAGCTAAAAAAGAGTAACATGGAGCGAGTGCGAACGTGCAGGAATGTTGTAGTGAAGACTTACCATCATGCACGAGGAGGGAAAGTGCAGGTTTAGCAAATTTGATCTGTGGAGGTAGTGCAGTCAATATCTCAATGGTCCAGTCAACCACTGAGGAGATAATCATCAATATCATGTGTGACATTAATAACAAGACTTGGAGAGCTCATATTGCAGAATATGAAACCTGTTCTCATGCACAGGGCACAACTTCTCTCCTGTAAATTATGGGTTGAGTCGAGCAAGTTTATCGTTGTTGTTTTCCACGTCAAACACTTTGTCCAACAGCCATTTATCTCATCCGGGATAATGGCCGCCTTTCTAATTTCCCGCCTTTTACCAGCCACGTCTGCATGACTTCGCACCTGAATGAGTTATTGTGTGTTGTGTGATTACACAAGCTCGGGAGGCCAGTAAATACAGGCAGATATGGGAGGGGTTTGTGAGCACAGGGAAAGAATGCTCCAGCTTGTTATGCAAAGCTTCACGGGTATTAGGCAAATAATCTAATTAATATCTGTCACAGTTTGAGCTACACTTTGTACGTTGGTATGAGGTAAGAGCTTGGCAGGAGTTTTATATGTTTAGAATATTTCTATGTAGTGTATATACATCAGTGGAAGGCTGTGTATCAACACTGTGCAGAGTGCACTGAGAGTTTATCATGTTTTGTGTGAAGCCAGTCCCATGTCAAATAGGAGAATACCATTTCCTTTCCTTTCTTTCCTTCCTCCGTCCACAGATGGCTCTTCGTGCACAGGGGAGGGCACGATGTTACATAACGTGCTGAGCAGGGGTGAACTGGACGGCACACTAATGGGACGGATGCTCTGTAATCAAAACACATGCAGATGAAGGCAAATTTGCACACGCACAATTTTCAGGTGGACACTGCCGTGATTGTTCACTGAGTGGGTGTGTGAGAGAGAGAGGCTGTGGGGACCCTAGTGTTTGGTCATCGTGAATGAGGTAGATTGGGTTACGGATAAAGATAAAAGGCAAATTAAGAGCATGAAGGTAGAGTGGGAAGAAAAAAGGAGATTGTTCAGAGCCAGAGCTTTTTCTTTAGCTCTTTGTTGGAGATGTGTACAAGAACAAAGTCTGACAACAATCATTAAATATCATTGCAGGTTTTTAAGGTTTATTTTTTCACTGTTCCATTTCAACTTTAGCTTCTCGTTTTCTGTTGCAAAATAATTGCAGGGATAGCAATGACGTGCACAATTGCATCTCTGTGTGTGTGGTGATTGTGTGCGTGGTGATTGTGTGTGTGTGTGGGTGGTGATTGTGTACCCTCTCATTGGCAAAGTCCCCCGGAGGCACCTGACTCACTGTGCCAACACACCTGTACCTGCCGCGCCTGTTAGGATTAGGAAAATCTCCAGGAACCAGGAAAAAAACACACCTGTTCAAACTGTTCAAACACATTTAAATACATACAAGTACAGAAAAATACGGAGCAACTGACTCAGACATTTGCTTCCTCACATTAAGCCTCTGCAGAGAATTTCAGGAAAATGTCTGGACTTCAGTGCATGTCTGAGAGCAGCTTTAGGCAGAGCCCTAATTCTAACATCAGCAAGCTAACATGCTCCCAATGACGATCTTAACAGGCTCTTTCACGAGGTGTAATGTGTACTACTTTCAGCCTCTCAGTTTAGTGTGTTGTTGTTAATTAGCACTTAAACACAAGGTACAGCTGAGGCTGACGGGAAAGTCATTCGTTTTGCAGGTTTTTGTTCATGAGCCAAAGTATTAGACAAAAATAAAATTGACCTGATGATAGAGATATGGGGATGTGGATGTAAACGCCGAATTTCATGGGACAATATTGTCAACCTAAGTTGTCATCATCAAAGTTGACATGATTCATCCTCTGGGGACTGTGAACGCAGAAAATCAATTCAAATTAATTCATTGTGGCCCAAAGTGTGCGATGGATCAACCAAATTTGCATTTGTCTATTAAATGGATCTCAACCATGTCGCCCAGTCCTGAGTAAAATATGTTAATGACTGGAAATGTAAAGCAGAAGCCCGTAGACACACAGAGACAATATAAACAAAGGAGAGAGAAGAGTTGTAGAAGTTGTAGGGTGTCATTACACTCGTGGTATAAACTGAAACATACTCACACAGTAACATGATTCTATCCGAGCTCTTTCAATGAGCTGCACTAGTGTCCTGCCCCGCCCTGATCTCTCTCTCTCTCTCTGCTTGAACACAGCAGGAAGTTCTAGAGAAGTGACTAAAGTTAACTCAGGCTTAATAAAAACTGGCACAACTTGCAATTAGATGGCAATTCTACCGTGCAAGTGTTGAATGTCATCCTGAACTCCATTACCCAGGCGTTCGAACAGAATATCCTTGAAGTGCGCGCCCTATGTTAAATACAGTAAACTCGCTGTCACATTAAATTAACTTTGTTTTCTTGGTTCACTCCAAATTTATTTTAGTTATTCTTTATCTTGCTTTGTTAAACAGTTTTTTATTTTTATTTTTAAACAATAGACAATGTCTTACATGGCTGCACACAACTGCACAGTGGCTCACAGTGACGCTCAAACACACACACACATACTTGCACATACTGTATCACATTCTTAGTGGCTAATGAGCGCTTGCTTAGAGGGTACACTAATTAACGGGGTTCCCAAGAGAGATGTGCCAGAATGTAAGGGCCACGTGCACGGACACACACACACGTATACACACACACAAGACAGACCTGGGTCAAATGGTATTTAGGAAGATTTTGTTTTCTGTAGCTTGCTTGCAAAGATGTGTGGGAGTTAAACTCGGGGCAAACTCACTTCATGCTGTCTCACTAATTGGGCAACCAAACACAAAACCAGCATGTTCACGAGTAAAACCAAACACAAGGTGCAGAAAAAAAGAGCTGCACGAAGTCAAGGCAGGGAAATAAAAGACATAAATGTGCCTGTGTTCACTTTGCAGAAAGAGCTTCAGGTGAAAACCTTGCAGACTCTTGCTCCTGAAGCTTAATTAAAGTGTTTTTTGCAGCAGGTCTAGTACAGTTTGTACCAGGAGGGCTCTGCTCGCATTCAAGGGTGTTTGAGTTTTTTCTGCTGCCTCCCACATACTCCAGTAGCCACACTGATTATATCAAACATGTTTGAGCCAAATCAGAAAGTCTCATGACGTGCCCGGACTGGAGCAGAGGTGTGGAGACTGGATCTTCGGAAAAAAACTCAACACTGCCAAACAGTCAGGGAAACATTTCAACAATTTATCTTCAGGGAATAGTCGGCTGAGGGTCAGCAGAGGTCATGCAAGGCTGGGATTTTGTAATCATGACTGGTCAAATTTAGGTGGTTGCTTAAACCTCAAGCTATCTCACACTTCATGTTGATTAACTCTATCTTAGATGTGCACACAGGGAAGGGAGATAAGTTTAATCTCTGGAGTAATACATCTGATCATAGAGGTGAGCTTTCAGGGATTTCTAGCGTGTTTTATAGAAGAGCTATCAGTCACGCAGCGCCTGACTTTCTGATGTGAGTTTGCACAAACACGTTCCGTCTTTCTTGGGCGTGGTGCAGTGTCAGACCAACCGCAAAATAGGGCATTCAGACAGTGCTCATTCACACACGACAGGAGGGAGACACGGAGAACACAACTGAAGAGGACGGATTACAGTTACACAAAACGAGAGTGGGTGGTAACCAGACCTGTTCCCCAAGGTGCTAGCTTTGTCCTTTTGGATTACCAGTTACAAACCCATAGTGCTTCATGGCTCCCAGCTTTTTGAGGATTAATGACGTACCTAATAGAGAAAAAAAGAATCCTGATACACAAAAAAGCAGTTTGTGGATATTCATCAAACCTCCCCCTTTTAAATATTATTCCTTATACTCTGTTCCTTGCCTTGCTCTGATGTTGTGCCTTTAAGAACACGCTGACAGATTTACTAGCACGGACTGATATACCACACATGCTTGGCACACACCTGAACCGTGAATCATGCCTGCATGACTGAGATCAAGTCAAGATGTATCAGGGATCTGCAAGGTGGTAGAAACAGGACCGTTTTCCACTTCTGAAGAACTCTTCATTTACAGTTGTACAAAAACCTGAGTGCTCTTTTTCAATTTCCAGGGGATCAGGGAAAGAAATGGGACTAAATGTTCTGTAGTTCAACACTATAACTATATAGACTGAACTTTAAAATCACTGCAGGACTTCTTGTATTTACATTTTGTGCAGTTCAACAATCAGTCTCGGTGACATAGCTTTCTTACCATTGTCACAGGTGTGCTATCATTACATCTGATACACTTAAAAATACAACGGTGCGTCAAAACTGGCTTCACCTAGCACAAGTTTACTTTGCCTGACAGATTGCATGCACGGTGCTACTTTACTTTTCCGCAGCATTGATGACGGACGAGCATCTGGTTGGTCCAGTCCTTAAGTATGTGTTAATGACACCCCAAGAAAAACGCATTGCACAGTCCCTCGACAACTAATGGCATCCTGTGACTTAGAGCACCTCCATAATGAAAAGAATGTAAAACTTGAGGCATGTTCGAAAACAACCTCTTCAAACCGGAAGATTGTCTAAAGAACGGGACGTTTACTGACACTCTGATGCAGATAGAAACAAGAAATGAAAAGCATTTGAGAGCTTAAATGTTTGGCTTTTATTGTAAATCATTTCATTTGATTTAGACACTGGTTATGGATGGAAATAAAAAGCATATTCATCTATATTTAAAGTTTCAAGCGCTCGATAGCTAATGGCGTGAGGATGGGTGGGGCTCACACTAGATATTGATACTGGCAGGTTTTGAGGTAAAACAGAGCAGAGAGAGACATACAACTGAAAACTGAGAGCAGTGTGTGACTCCTCCAGAGAAACAGGTGGAATTCCTCACACATTTCAGGAGAAAGCCGAGGAGGCATGCAGAAACTGGTTTCCTCCGTCATCAGCAGGCAGATTAACCCAACATGTCAGAATGTATTTAAGGCAGACATCCATTTGCAAGGGCCAAAGGGCCAGAAGTATACAGTAACGTGTTCATGGGGAATGTGTTTGGATGTACACTTCAAGCAGCATTGTCAAGAATTCCTCGGAGGGCTCTGGTACTTGGAAAGGTGGCTTAGGTCTAACCCTGACCATAGCTAACTCAAACAAAGATCATGTGCTAGAATTCATCTGTATTCTCATTCAGGAGGTCACCAGGTTTTTCTACAATTTACAGCAACTTATACACATCACAGCTATATTATAATTCGTCATATTTTCTATCAAACTAAAAACCTTGTGGACGTTTTTAAAACTGATTCCCAATGACCATCCTTTTAACCATATTTTTCTGTCCTTCTGTTTCTTAGGAAGACAATGAGATCCCCTCCAGTGTGTATGTCAAGGACTCCCTCAGGACCCCACTGCCAAGCCAGTATGACGCAGAATCCACCATGGTTACTCCATCTATCGCAGGCTCGGTTGAATGCAGCCGTGCCCAAGACGAGGGTCTCCAGACCATTAGCCTGTCCTCTGATGACGATGATGTTCTCAAAGCACTGCAGGAGGAGTCCGATATGCTGGCGGCTGAAGCTGAAATGGGTCTGGGCACTTCCCGCCCACTTGAGAGAAGAGCCGACAAATTCAAGCGCAACAGCCTGAAGAAGGTCGATAGCATCAAGAAGGCCTTTACGCGCGAGAGCTTTGAGAAGAAGATGAACCAGATCACCACCAAGATTGTGCCCCCAGAGAAGCGTGAGAAACTCAGGAAGAGTCTCACCCCCAACCACCCCAAGAGCCCAACTGCCAAGTCCTCCTCATTTAAGGTGTCTCCCATGACCTTCAATGTAAAGAAGGTCAGGGATGGGGAGACCCCCACGCAAGACATAGGTTCACCTGGGGAAGAAGACCATGTGGAGATTCCTCATCTAGGAAACATGGATGGTGACATTCCCTTGGCGGAGGTTCATACCCATGAAGACGTTGTGGAGATAAATCAGGAAATGCTGAGTCCCTCCACCCCAGACAGCATGAAGGCAGAGCTGGCAATCAACGGCAAAGCACCGAGCATTGAGTGTGAGATCAATGGTGATCACGCTGCTGGCCTGGCAGTACCAGAACAGGATGAAGATGTTGGCGTGGAAGAAGATGATGAGGAGGGAGAAGAAGAGGAGAAGCACAAAACCCCTGTAGAAACAGCAGCCGATGCCCAGATTCCCACAGCATCAGCTGCTGTGGAGCAAGCAACTTAATATGATTTGATTTTGTTGAGCATCACTTCTAATTTCACTTTTTTTCACTTCTAAGTTTCTACATTTGATCCCCATCAGGCTCAAATGATCCCTCCATTATAAACACTCAGTTCCCAAACAAACTCCAAACATAATCATAGGTTCCTGAGTTACTCCATCCTTGGGCCTTCTTACTACTCTATCACCAGCATAGTCTAAAAATGTTGACGCCTCGGTCAACATCAAACCTCACAGTGCACATCACCAATCTCCTATTTCAACCAACACGGTGCCGCTACCTTTACTAGAACCGGTTCTACAAATGTCTACCAAAAAAGGTACAACAATTTGACCCACTGACTCTGGAACAGCAGCAACAGGGAGATCAGCTTTCCGAAACCTTCTAATGAAAAATGTAATGACTTTAAGAATCCATTTAGTTTTTAAAAAGCAAGCGAAATCAGTTGCTTTATGTCAGCCTCAACTTATTTCCAATGAAATGGAAATAACTTACGCTTTGTAACATTCTTCTTGATTTCTCGGTTATTTGTGGTTTGCAAATGATGACTTGGTGCATCATCGCCTACAGCTGGTATGAAGTGTGAACTATTTAACATTCGGATCTCAGACCTGTTGAAATGTGAGCTCTGCGCCAGCATCGCCCTGGTGGAAAACAGGTACAAGACGGCTTCTTAAACTCTTGCGCTTGGTTGCCCAAGAAAAGCAACATGCACCATAACTCACCCTCATCAACGGGTGCCCACCCCTCCGGCAGCAGCACATCGCCAGGGTGGTGAGCCAACCATCTCCCTCCTGCTGTGCGTGCCTGTGTCTGGACACCCCCCCACCCCCTGCCTCACTGACAAACGGTCTTTTGTTCTTTGCGGTTCTCGTGAAATATAGTAGATCTCCGGCAACAGCGGTGCTGCCCACAGCCTACTGAGGCGGTGCGTTGCCAGGTTGTGCACGATTTGGAATGGGCAGTTTGTAGGTTTTCAGTGAGAATGTTGCGGGGTGTTTTGTAGTGGACTGGAGACTGTTTACAGAATTTCTTTGGACCTGTACTGAAAAGCTTCACTAACAGGTGAAGGTCTTGAATCTCGTCATCTGTCCTTCTTCTTTATAAGTGTTAGTCCGACCCGATCGTTGATGACCTAACTACAGTGCCTAATGAGTTGCATGAGGAACCTAAAAATATCATAGTAATTGGTGTTTGCCAATTGCCAATTAACCTTTTTAATAGCCGAGGAGTAGAAATAGCATAGAATTGTTTGAAATAGTAATAAGAGAAATATATATTTGAGTCCCATTGATGAAGGACAACACTGCAGCACGGAAGCTGCTCTAGATTGAGAGACAAATATATGACTGGCACAAATAACCCATAGGTTTTAATACTGACATGTGTGAAATGTCAACTCTACAGCCCTTGGTCTTTTCTACAGGGCATCTATGTATGATTATGTACAGGAAATATTTTCTACACGAGGCACACTACTCTTTAGGTATTTACCGCTTATATAACATAACGTATGAACTTTAACTGCCTTGAGTATGTGTTCTTAAACAGTAAATGTATCTGTAAAGTTTTTTGGAGTTATTATATGATACTAGGGTGTAATGAGTCATATTTTACTTTCAGGCATCCATTACATGCATTGGGGGAATGTTAGCTCAGTTTCATATGTTTAACACTATCTTATAAACATTTGCATTCACTCCGACACTCCTTAAATGCCTTTACCTTGCACAAGCTGGTATGAGGAGTTGCTCTCCTCATGGAATAGATTCCTATGTTTTCTTGTAGATAAGAGTGATTGTAAAGCATTCCTGATTTTTAATCTCTGCTCTGAGGAATTCTTTGCAGCTTTAACTTTACGGAGCATATTCAAGCTTTGATTACAAACTGCAAAAAGAGAGGATTTAAGTTTCAAGGAGGTGCAAATACATTTGTCACAATCAGCCTCGTGTTTGGAAGTTGTACCTGCAAGTTTCTATAAAGTGACCTTCCTCTTGTTGCACATAGTTAACGCTTTACATGCCTTAGTTATAGATTTCTAATGTTTAATGACTCCCTAAGAATAGTTTGGCGAGTGATACCAGGGGCCAAGGAAACTTGTCTTTGTGTTACACTATAGAATTGAAATTATAGGAACCAAATGCTGGCACTACAGGATTGGAGAACCTCTATTTCAGTTACACCACTACGGCCCACATCCATTATTCTGCTTCTAAATTAGACAGAGCAGAAATTAATCTGCTTACATCTAAATTATGCAAGAAAATCACATTATTGCCGTCTGATAGAGACATGTATGGTGCATTTGATATAGATATATATATATATATATATTTTAACACTATTTGACAAAGTAATACACTCAAAGCCTTTCAGATGCTTCACGTTATAAAAGTTTACCAATCTGCTATTTGGATATGATAGGTAAACAACTTGTTACCTATGTACTCAGTAAGTCTGAGGATTCTTTCTTTTTAATTCTTCTTTTGTATAAATCACTCAACTAAAATAAAGAAACATTAGGCTTACGTGTACATTCTGTTTAATGCAGAGGTTAAAATGTGACCGGCTCTGATGTATTTCTGCTAATCCATGTAAAAGTGTGTTAATTTGGTGATATCTCTGTCTGCTGTTATTAAAAGAATATATCTAGAAATTATTATCTAGACACGTGTGTGTAAATGTCTGTTTTTTTTCCCTTTTGTCTTCAAATCACTGTTAAATCTGGATTATATGTGAGGACCACTGTTTGCTGGGAAAGCTCTGACATGAGATACCTACAGCAGAGGTAGTGATGTTTAATATCATCTTTGTTTGGAGTTTTAAGCCTGTTAATCTAGTCGCCCACTTAAAACCAAAGAAGTTTCCCTCACAGCCACTCGAGTGTTTCAATGTACACCTGCTCACACTTGTCTCGTAAACATGCAGGGATTTCCCTTCAAAGTAGTATTGTATACATCAATAAAAACTTTATAACATTCAGATTTGGATTGTGGTCTTTATTGTGTTAAGAGGAGATGAGTAGATGTCGCACATTTCGCATAAATTGAATGATGGTAGTTTATGTCCTGTGAGTCACTCAGGCCCTGATCCCTGTGACTCACACGTCTGACCAAGGAATCATAGTTCAACTCACTGTTGGGTTAGGCTGTGGTAAGTTAATAAATACATAAATAAATAAATAAACTTAACTGTAGGTAAGAGGTTAGTGGAGGATTAATCTCACTGCAGGGAGTTGTTCAAAGGCTCAATTATCCTATGTACAAAGCACAGTTTATGGATTCAGAGAAATGTAAATTACATTAAACATTATATTTGGGACCTGGGGTCAGAAGCACAGTGAATGGCTGCTTCACTCTGCTTAAACAATATCACTGTTTCTTAGACTGCACAATGTCCAACACTACAATTATCACACATATTTTGTAATCTGTCAAAGATATTTCTGATATGACCATGAGGAAAAACTATTACTACTATTTAAAATAAAAATAATTTAACAATCTTTCCACAAACGTCTGGTTACTATGAAAATTATTTGGAAACAGGACAAATTATTTTTAAATTACGTTTTTACTTATGTGTCATATGATAACAGAATGTTATATATATATCACATGTTATATATCATAGCAGTATGTTATATATCATATGTGTCACTATAACACATGTTATATATATATGTATACTGTATATATATCCTATCGATGATCTAAGTAACATGCTGAAGGTTTTATATATCATATTACATGTTGTTCTATTATAAACGATGCTGTTGAAATATATAAATGTTTGTTGTTGTTGTTGTTGTTGTGGGGGTAGCTCTTCGCTAATATACATAGAAAAGTGTAGCAAAAAACACACTTGATAACAAAGTTCACTCAAAATAATGAACAGGAGTCAAAGAGAAAAAGACAATTCAAGTTAAACGACATTATGTTGTCGTGTATGTTTATGCACAACAGTAAAAGCACCTGTGATCTCCCGGATACAGCGGATCCGTCCATGTGTGATGTACAGGTTGATTACAACAGTGTTAATCGATGCTTGAGCTGCTGTGTGTTAATCACAGTCTATGGTTTGTATAACATGTGCAGCATGATGCCTTCCTACAGCTTCTCCACCGTGTGAGTGGTGTTTTGTTTCAGTTTCTACAGGTGAGGGTTGTGTTGATTTGACGGTGTTTGTCTCCCCCTCGTGTCTGAACTCCACACCCTGCACTCCACCCGCCATCTTTTTCTATTTCCACAGCCCAACATCACCGCTGCCGCCGACACGCTGACAAACACACACAAACCTACAAAACATTAAAACAACGCGTACGATTATTGTGTTGTTCTGAGAGGTTTAAAAGGGGCTCAAGTCTGCATATGTAGACACTTGTCACGGTGGCCGAGAGGTTAAGGCGTTGGACTCGAAATCCAATGGGGTTTCCCCGCACAGGTTCGAATCCTGTTCGTGACGATTCGCTTTTGTTGTTTTTTTCCGTTTCCGTTCACTTCAGAATAAAAATACAAACACCGGAAACCGAAACAAGTACATTTTACGTTAAAACTACGTAACGTTGCGATCTGTTTCACACCTAAACGGTTTATTGCTGAAACGCAAGATGTCTGACCACGTACAATAAATACGTCATACGCAAAGTAACAACGAGACACGATCACATAATCAATAAATCAATTAACGAGTAATAATCATAATAATAATGCGACGCTGCGCATAGTTTCATCGTCGATACTTAAATCTCACGTTCTCTGAATTCTCGCGTTGTTAAGAAGCCACTCGGTCGAAACCAGTAGAAACCAGCACCTTTTATTTCTTTTCTCTATAAAAAAAAAAAAAAAGCGCAGCGTTAACTCTGCTCACACGCACATTGTATTAATAGTGAAACAGACGCCTGGTAATTGTTGGTTTGTGATTCTATTGTTTAGAAAACAGGCGAATAGAATCTTCTACATGTGTCCTCCGCCCCCCCCCCCTTCTCTGAGGACGATAATGGAACCGGCCGAGTCATATAAAAGCGACCGGCCGCGCTCAATGACGTAGATTTTGGGGGCATTGTTAAATCAGGTCCAGCGCGTGTGTCACTTTTAAATGGCGTTTTTCGAGCTTTAGTGTGGTTTAGCCATAAACAACCAGGAAGTCTGACACTAACGGGACCTCGCTGCAGACGCCACAGCGCGACGTGGACTCACTGGGTCGTGTAAACAAAGCATTTAAGCCACACGGGCGCTAGCAAAGCTAACACAAAGGAAACGCGTCGGATTGGGGCGTTTTAAACTAAAACAATATTACTGGTGAACGTGTGAATGATCGAGTGCTGCACGAGCTGCTCTCTCCAGATAGTTCACCAGCTCCAGCTGTGGGGCAACAGATCGGGCTTTGTTGGAACAGGAACATCAAAGCCCTGACTCGCCATTTGACAGCCTGTCAAAAGTCTTTGATCAAACTCGGGTTATTTCTCCGATCTAATCTAACTCGCGGGGTGCTGTTCTAGCTGTTATTAGTACGGTATCCCCCCCGGTGTGGAGGAAGAAGCGGCCCATTATGGCGATAATCGCGGAAGGGAAGATGCACAGGGAGTCTCCTGAAAGAAAAAGTAGGTAGCGAGCTAGCCAGCGGTTAACCCGGGTGGGATAGTTCATCTTTCTCCCGCTGTCGCGCTTTTAATCGCCTCTGGCTCGGTTTTAAGAAGCTGACCCGCGTGTTTATTGACAGTTGACACCAGCGTCCACAGTCCCCAGGAGTTGGGTTAGCATTCGGCTAACGGGCTCATGCGCTAGCGGAGCTAAAAGCTAACTTAGCAGCTTCCCCCCCCATTGACACAGTGACGACAGCCAGCTTCTCGCTGCTGCTGCTCAAGTGACAAGACGGGAACTCACGGCGGTTACTCCTCATCCGGACTCACAATGGCAGCCGCCACGACCGAGGCCGTGTTTCTGTTGAAGGATGTAAAGCCCGGGTCGAAGAACCTGAACATCGTCTTCATCGTTTTGGAAATAGGTGAGTGGTTCTGCACACTTATCAACTCGTGTGTGTGTGTGTGTTTCTTAAAGGGGGTGGGGGGGGGAGGCACTGGTTTCCATTTACACGTGAACACACACTTCAACATGTGTTGGAGAGGATCCCAGCAGCTTGTGTCCGGTGTCATGCAACTTGTTCTGGTTTCTCCATCCAGGACGAGTCACCAAGACGAAAGATGGCCACGAGGTGCGCTCCTGCAAGGTGGCGGACAAGAGCGGGAGCATCGCGATCTCCGTGTGGGACGAGCTGGGCAGCCTCATCCAGGCTGGAGACATCATCAAGCTCACCAGAGGGTACACGTGTTTCCTGCGCTTACTACCTCCAGTTTGAGTTCACACCGGTTCCCTCCACTGGCTCCCTGTCACTTTAGAGAAGTCACTCTTAGCTGCACTCATCAAGCCCCTTCATTAACAGATCTACTCGTCAGATCTGACAGATTAAGATCTTTTCTGTTTTAAATCTTTGAACTTGAGACAACAGAACAACAAGTTGTGGAATTACCCACTTACGTTTTCAAGTTTTGCTGATTCTGGGGAAACACTCAACAACCTGTTATAGACGTAAGTGGGTAATTCCACAACTTGTTTTTCTGTTTAAATCTTTGAACTTGAGACAACAGAACAACAAGTTGTGGAGTTACCCACTTACGGCTTCGAGTTTTGCTGATTCTGTGGAAACACTCAACAACCTGTTAAAGACGTATCTGTTGAAAAAGGCGTTCAAGTGAGCGTGTGTCTATGTTCTTTACTGGACTCCAATCTCTTTAATGTTATAACATTTCTATGGTGTTTTTATAACTGTTTGCTTTACTTACTAGTATTGACTGACAGATCAATGCACACACACACTGTAGACGTGTAGCACTGGAGAGGTCGTTATACATCTGAGCCCCTTGGTTTTTAAAATGTAGGATTAGTGACCTTTTGATTGCATGAGTTTTAACGTTTGATTTCTGTCTCAGCTATGCATCCATATGGAAAGGATGCCTAACTTTATACACTGGAAGAGGAGGAGATCTGCAGAAGATTGGAGAGTGAGTAGCTCGCACACTTTTTCTTACGGTTCAAATTCTGGTTGTCACACATCTCCTGATCGAGGATTATACAAGACTCTAATTGAGTTTTTACAGAAACAGTCTGGTTTTATAAGAGAACTAGTGCCTCTGGCTTTGAGCCACACTCAGCAGCCTCTTGCAGAAAATTAGTCTTGTTGTTTTCCTTTTCTGTAAGTGTTCAAATCCTTAGTCTTTAAATGTATTATCTGTTTATTCAACTTATTTAAGCCCTCTACAAACTTGAATACCACACAAAGATCCTGATTAATCTTTGGAATGGTGTTGTTTTTGTCTCCCCAGGTTCTGTATGGTGTATTCAGAAGTGCCCAACTTCAGTGAACCAAACCCAGACCTGCAATCCCAAACAAACCAGCAGAACAAGTCTGTGAGTAGATTTGCACCCACAACTTGCGTCACATCGCCAAACACTTTCATCAGAGTATCCACAGAAAGCAATTAGTTCCACTACGATCCCTCCCTCTACTGGCTGTGTCTCCTCACCATATCCTGATAGCTTTCTGATGGCTTATATTAAAACTTTTCATGGCTTGGCCTGTTCTGTGTTTTGTCCTCTGTGCAGTCTGACCCCAGTGCTTAGAAGGTGTAATAAACTAAACTCTCTTCCACCATTGTAACAGGGTAAACCTGACCAGAACCAAAGGGGGAACTCTCCGCCCAATCAAAATTCAGGTACAGCGGCCCAACCAGGTCAGTACGTCTGTCCTTTTATGCAAATAACCACTGCACCGCATCAGGAAACGGCAGAGTCCTTTTGTTCTGACTTTAGAGTCTAGATTTCAGCTCTGCAAAAGATGTATGTAAAGTATTCGCAGCTTTTGTGTGTACATGAGGGATGTCACGATACCGGAAAGTTAGTAGTTAATACCGCTGCCAAGAACTTTCCATGATTCTCGATACCCAATTCAATACCACGACAAAAAAACTAAATAATAAATCCCATTTACTTTCATGTGCACTCCTTTTTATAGATATGTGAACATACAAAAAAAAAACAGTGGCTATGTAGCCTTCAAGTAATAAACACTTTTTTTAAAAATTACTATTAACGTTATGAAACAGAACGGCATGCAATGTACAAACGCACCTATACACGAGCAAGTCTGTTCCTCTCTGTCACTATTCACACATTTAGTTATTAATCGATGAATCTGGATAGTTCCGGTCACTTTAACCCTGATGTCCTGGCTACTGGTTATTTTCAATGTTTTTAAAATACGTGTCTCATAAACTCCAGGGCGAACCAAACAAAAACAAAGTCAACCCTAAGCACTGCACGGGTCCCAAGAGCCTCTTACCAGGGCCGGTGGTGAGGGAGGTCCTGCGGCATGGTAATGCGGCACAGTACAAGGACACCGGACATGCAATGTGCGCCCCGCCCCGACCCCGAAGCAGCGGTGGCAACCATCCTGCAGCGGCGGGTCGGTATTATTCAGTCCCTCCGGTATGAGTACCGTGACATTTTGAGAATTTTGGCATCGACTTGGTACGGAAGTGTCGGTTCTCGTGACATCCCCAGTGTACATGCGTAAAACATTTTAATCTGAAGAGGACAGGTGCCACAATAAGCATTTTTATAGCCTTGCCATAGTAAAAAGTGTTGCTTATAACACACAAACATTTTCAAATTTTTAAAAGTTGTGTCCCTGTAAGCCATAACAGTGTGCAACAGTATTACACGATACCAGGAAACTGAAGCAGCTTAGATACCTTTTTTTTTTTTTAAAGATGCCTCTTCATGTGTAAGTACTTACTCATGTGTCTGAACCCACAGGTAATGGTGCCATGACACCGTATACCCCCACCAACAACAACCCACCATCCGGTGCACCCCGTGACCCCACGTATGGAAATTCCGGGCGACCCAACGGTCGGTCACCCGGCAACGGAGCACCACCCTCGTCGGTTTCTGGACCCCCAACAGCCCCAAAGTCCTCAGTTACCATTAGCAACGGCAGGGACCCACGCCGTGCCAAAAGATGAGATTGAGGTGTGGCTGATTCGAGTGGGCGTATGATGTTGCCCTCATTATAACTCTCTGAGCCTTCCCGATCACAGCCTAGATTGACTTTCAGAAATAACCAGTTAAATTGGGGACTATTTGCATTATTGTTCCAACAGGCCAACAAAGTCAAATGTGTCGTCTGTCATGCGTCGTGCAAGTGGTTCTCTCAGCAAGCAGCACAGTGTGATTTGTGATCCACCACTCGATGCACGAGCAGGAACTGTTGGGTTGCGGTCGGCCGTCTCAGTCTGCACCCTTGTCGTCTTAAATCACTGCAAATTGCCAGTTCTGTTCCAGTGTTACCCCCCTCCCCCCCAAAAAACCACACACGCTGTCCTATAACCCTTCCTTCTTCGAACGACACACCCTACTTGAACACTCGATGCACTTTCTTCTCTTAATTTATGTCGGGGACAAACTTGGCTGTCATTTAATTCAGGAAATCCGTTTCTGCTTTTTTTTTTTCTGTATTTTTAGTGGGAAAAGGCCTTAAAGTTAGTGAGTGAGTTCTCGGACTGAATGAACAAGGGTCTTCCCCTCTCTTAGCCAAACTGCATCCCAAGTGACTGTGGAAAGGACAGGTGTTAGTTTTGAACTTTTAAACTGATTTCTTTTTGTTTTTCATCCTTAAGACATGTTTTCCTTGTTTGCCATCAGTTGTACTCTTCGAGGTGGGACCACTTAAGAGACTGGCAAAATAGTTCACCGAAATAAATTTTACAGTAATTTTGCTGCCACATTTGCTTTTCTGTAGTCTGTTTTGACAATACCACACTTTTATTTATTTAGAATGCCAATACCAAAGTGTCATGTTGGTCATAATACTACATGTTTTTAAGCTGACTTGTATTGTAATTTGCAGTTTTGCCACAAGTATCAACAGTAGCACAGTCAAGCCCCTGACACATGAACCTTCTATAAGGGTTGAATAAGCACTCCAGTTCACTTGCACATGTAAAAGTGGCTTCTCATCCAACTTCGAGTGATGCAATACTACAGCACCATCTAGTGGTTGGAGAAATAAACTTCATTTGTTACGGAAGGTGCTCCAAAATGAGATGGAACCATTTTTCTTTTTATGACTTCCTTTCTCACAGTAGGATGAAGACTCCTATGCTTTCACAAACTGAAAGCCTCTGCAATAAGGTTTCCATTTTGAAGCATTGCATTCAACAGAACCCGGTTTCCCCACATCCTGTTGCACCAATCACCTAAACAGCTTGGCCCGAGGGTGATCATGTTGCCCCATTTCACATTTAATGCACTTGCTCGTTCTTCCTCTTCAGTGTGTCCTCAGTGTGTTCCGAGTAAAACAACACTGTTCTGTGGGCGTGAGAGGGAACAAATGCATATAAGTATAAGGCAGATTTCAGGGAAGGGTAGAAAGGACACAGACCTTTCTGTTGTACTCTTAAGTGTGAAGCTGAATTAGGGCTATGGCTTAATTTTCTTTTTTTTTTCATCTCAATCTCCTATAAACCATGTTCAGATGTGGTGTTCAGCCCACTCGTTAATTTTCTCCCTAATCCCACACGCCTCAGAACCATATGTTCAAAACATGTTTGTGGGCCTCCGCTGCCCCTCATGATTAAGAACCTGCAGTGACTTGTGACTGAAGTGGGAATTGAAACACAGGAGAGTTGTGGCAGGAAATGTGATGCTCATCGCTCATGTGTCAAAACAGTCGGGTGTCATGAGCTGGGAACTTCCTCTCATGGAAGCGTTGGCCAATGAAATGTGTCAAATCATGTGGTTTGCGGTGTTTTAGATCCACAACATGTTGACGGATCTAATATTTCAAAAAATCTGTGGAAGGATTTTGTACGTGGTAGTTTTCTCTGTAAATCTAAAGTGAACTACAACAAGCATCACACGAATGTTAACATTTCTATTATATCCTTCACTGCATCTCTTGAATATCTGTGAATTATTAGTCCACTGTCTATTTTAAAATCCATGAACGATTTGGTTTTTCTTTCGATTTTACGTGCGGTGTGACAGCTCATCTCATGACTGATGATTCAGACGATGTTGTGGCTCGAGATTTATTTATAGGCGAAGCAGTGTTTCATGAATAACCAAACAAGGTGTGATTGACAATAGTCGGCACAGATGACAAGGCCGCGATACAAGTGGAAAGTGAATAAAAAACAAATAGAAACGGTTAAGATTAAGTATGAGTAAGGACAGAGATGAATAAAGAAGTATAAATATAAAAATGTGCACTAGGCAAAAATAAGCAACATGGCTGCAGCCCAATACAAGTGCTGAATATACTGTGTGGCAAATGCAATCAATGTTAACAATTTGAAAAACCTTTATCTGACACAAATAACTGTTAAAAGAACAAAGCATCTACAGAAATATGACATGTGGAGATTCCAGCTATATTTTAAAGATCTTTAATCATTTTTTAAATATTAATCATGTCTTTTTTTCTCTTTTTGAAATTTTCAGCAAAATCAAAATGAGCATGTGAGTCGGGCAGGAGATGAGCCCCGGTCAGTGTGATGGGAGGAGTGTAGAGAAACACAAGGGTTTGTTTCCTGTCTCCTTGTGACACAAGTCGCTTCCTCCAGTAAAGAAGACACAGCGATGGCTGGTGAGTGTTTTCATCCTTACAATAATAACTTATAAGAATTGATAAGAATTTAATACAGTTTGATCAATTCTTAATGCCTCACTGGTTTATATTGCAAGCAACTGGGAAAAAGGGATTTTTACTGTTCAACATCCTCACTGAAATATTGTGTGAATATTCTTTTTTGATGCATTTTAGTTTTGAAAAGAGTAAAAGAGGGTTGTTATAAAACAGTAATGTAAAATCATTTTTTTCTAATGTAGAAAATATGATTGGTTATACATTGTGAAGTGAGTATTTTTTATTAATGGTTTGTATAACAGGTTTATGACCATTTGATGTACTCGTGATGTGCCCGTTGTAAATATGACTGTTCTCTTGTCCTGTGTTAATGCTCCAGAGCTACTTCAGAATTATTCCTCGTCATTAGTGAGTCCTCCTCAAACACTTTTACAATATACTGTCACCTTTTATTGTTCGTGAGCTGGACGTTGTGTGCAGACGTCTATGGTGCAGAGGGAAGTTAGAAAACTCTGTGTTCATCCTACCTGGTTTATCTACATTGCTATTTCATTGAGGAACGTTGACCAGCCAGGATATGAAGCACTGCAGCAACAGGACTGACGTTGTGCTTTTACATTGAGGAGAACTGGCTAAAGAGGAAGTGATTGTATGAATGTTGTTGCTGTGATGTAGATCAGCACCTGCAGATTCCTGTGAGTGTCAAAATCATCAAATCATCTGAGGACATAGAAGAAGACATGTTCAACTGTCGAGAGACTGAAAGCACACTCACCCCCCCCCCCCCTGGGCCACCAACACTTCCCTGGGCCACTAATAACACACATGCCACTTGTGAAGTCAATAAGATATGCTTTCCACAGACAGATAGATAAATTAAGGTTTATGTAGCAGGGTAACGATCATTTCATGTATGTCTAACATTCAATCTTGGTTTTTCTCCTCAGATCCAAACACATCTTCTTTTTTCATTGACTTTGGCTCCGCTTATGACGAACTCAACTTCACCTACAATGACTCTGAGTTCTTCATAGACCAGGATACGCAGCCCTGCAGCCCCTTCTCCCCCTCAGATGCAGTCATGGCTGGAGTTGGTACATTCTACATCCTCGTCTTCCTGCTGGCCATCCCTGGAAACCTGGTCGTGGGGCTGGTGATTGGCCTCAGCAGGCAGACGCTGCCGCCCTCTGACCTCTACCTCCTCCACCTGGCAGTCGCCGACCTCCTGCTCGCCATCACTCTCCCATTCTGGGCCGTCTCCGTCATGTGGGGCTGGGTGTTCGGAGACGCCATGTGCAAAATCATCACCATCCTCCAAGAGCTGAGCTTCTACTCCAGCATCCTCTTCCTGACGTGCATCAGCATTGACCGTTACATGGTGATTGTGCGCGCCATGGATGCTCGCAGGGCGAACCGACAGTTGGTCAGCTGGGGAGTTTGTGGTGCCGTCTGGGCTGTCGGAGCGTGTTTGTCTTTGCCGGGCCTCTTCAGTTCTTCAATCTCTTCTCGAAACTCCAGTCGGATGGCGTGCACTGAACACTACGAAACAGGCAGCGCCGACGAGTGGCGGCTGGCCACCAGGATGCTCCGCCATTCTCTGGGTTTTGTCATCCCCCTGGCCATCATGCTGCCCTGCTATGGAGTCACCATCCGGCGCCTCCTTCACGTCCGCGGGGGCTTTCAGCGGCAGCGAGCCATGAGAATGATTGTGGTCGTGGTGTTCGCCTTTCTGCTTTGCTGGACGCCGTACCACCTTGCAGTGATGGCAGATACGTTTTTCCGGACAAAGGTAGTGCCCTACCGGTGCCCAGCGAGGATGGCGGTGGATCAGGCCATGTTTGCCACCCAGAGTCTCGGCCTGCTTCACAGCTGCGTCAACCCGTTGCTGTACGCCTTTGTGGGAGAGAAGTTCAGGAGGAACCTGCTGCAGTTGATGAGGCAGGTTGGCGTCCTGGAGAGAGCATCAGTGTCGAGGGCCAGCAGGTCGTCAATGTCGTCAGAAATCACATCCACGGTCATGTGACAACTTTCAACCATTCAGACCATTTACTGCAGGGATTCACGTTTTGGACAAGAAAGGGCCGGTTTTCATTATTATCTGCAATATTATTACCCTCACCAAAGTACCTTGAGCGTTTCATGAAATGTCTAAATACCTTTTCATACTATGATCCATTTTTTCCTGTGTTATTTAACCAGGTTAAGCCGCAACATTTTTTTTGTGGTCAACCATTTCATTCCCATCAGTCAAGCCTTGCACTGAGGAAATGGTGGTAAACATGTTTGACACGTTTACATTTCAACATGATGATACCTACATGTCACAACACTTGTAGAGAAGCAGCAGAAGAAAGAAGTTCAGAAGTCACAGCTCAGTGTTCGACGATGATTAGTGCAGCGTGTGCGTGAATTATCAAGATCATTTGCTGTGATTCAAATTTACAAACCAATGTGACCATCCTTTGAAAAAGCATTTTAAGAAAATAGTTTGTGATATTACGACTTTATTCTCAAAATCTGAAAGAGGGCAAAAGTTGTAATATTATTAGAATAAAGTTTTAATGAGCTCGCAGGAGTTCCATTACTTCTGCCTTCTGGATCCTAAATCGCTGATTTCAGTCGACCACTACCAAACATTTCCTCCTTCACAAAAGTGACAATATCTGTGTGGTTCTTTCTTCAGAATAGACTCTTGCACATTCCTTCCTTACACTCGTGACAATGTGATGCTCATGTGACAAAATATGTATTAAGTAATATGTATTTTTGTTATTGGTGAAACGCTCCACATTCTTCATTTTATCGCAGGCGACAAACGGATCTGATGATATTTACAAATAGCATGAAAGTACGACTTTAGTCTCGTAAAAATCTCGTAATGTTACGACTTTGTTCTCGAAATTTCAGTTCTTCTCCCTTCAAGTGGCCGTGCTTCTCCATTGTGATGCTATAGCTCAGCAGAGGCATTAAACTATCTTGTACAGTACTGTATTGCCTCATATACGTTTTTATAGTCAGCTATTGATTTTTATAGGACTGTTTGAGTTTTTTGTATAAGCCGAATACAGCGGGTTGTTATTCACACGTGTTTATCAATAAAGTTTCATACAATTATGAACAGTGCTCTCTGTGTATTATTAACATCTTATATTTCTTAGGTCGCCCCTGGATTTAGATAGATAGATGGATAGATAGATAGGAATAGCTTCCCACTTACTCTGTATAGTAGGAACTATATTTTTTCAGTTGAAAAAAAAAATTTGACATTAAATACCAGTATAGACATGTTTACGTTTATACTTGTAATTAATAGAGCATAATGTATATTCCGCTAATACTACAGCTACTAATGTTACCACTGCTGACAGGTGTCTGTGTTATTTAGCCTGACCTCTGATATAAATGGGATTGATATAATAATAGAAGTGCTGTCCACATAATGGAGTACAGCTCATCAGCAGCATAACCCACATCCTACAGAATGATCAGCGTGATAAACCTACACGAAGCAGGGTCACACCTCTGAGAGAATGTCTGAGTCATCTAGTTTCAAAGTGTCATGGATGCGTTCACACTTAGAGCTGCTCGTGTGTTAATACCAGGTTTGAACAGGGCTCTAGTCTTATGCTCTGGCCACACTAACGAACCACAGAGATTTTAACAACCACTTTCTAAAGTGCAGACTTTCCAAAAACTCCTCTTTCTGTGTATTCATGTGTACATGTAACGCGGAGCATTTGGAAAACGATGATTTTGCACATGCCCCCTGTTGCTTTATATAAATAGTGGCTGTATACTAGTTTCTCTGCTCGGTCTAATTACAAGTTTGCAGCTAAATTTGGCATAACTACATTAACAAGGTTCAATTGTTCAATTTATAAGTAAAGAAATGATGAACTACAGTTTTTCTGGTTTTTTAAGTCACTACCAGCAAAGGAGCAAGAACGATGATGTAGGGTATATCGCCACCTACTGGCCCTGTGTGTTTGTAGTCACTTTTATGTTCTCATCTGTAGACGTAGAGGTAAAAAAAGGTTGTGTAGACCGAGATTTAAAAAGAATTATGGAGACAAAGCCTTAGTTCTTTGTACCCACAAAAGTGCCAACTGGGTGTATGTAGCAACATGCTAATGTTCGAGTGTGTGTATTTATATCTCTCTGTATTCTCTGCTCAGACACGTTCACAACAACCTAGAAATCTCCGGAGCCTTCAGGTGAGCGGTGGGGCAGCAGGCGGAGGCCGGACGTCACACAACGTATTCCACTGAAGAGATCCTGGAAATCCATCCTATCAATTTACCACCTCAACTTCAAATATTTCAATGAGGCCACAGTTTCCAGTGACAACATTTTCGGTCGTGACATTTTACGAGAACATGACCACCTCAACACAATTGAGAGGCCAACTACTGTCTGTCCCATAGCAAACCCCGACCCACCCACCCACCTGCCCCCTCTCATTTCACATGGTCTACTGACCTCAGGTTGGCTAAAAATGACAAGGGGGCGGGAGCCTTGCAGTGAGTGGGCAGACAGATCGCCACGCAGCTGTCATTGTAAGGACTCGCTGGGCTGTGACTGTCATTTCCCTGGCAGAGGTAGGGGGGGGAGATCATGAGTGGGGAGGCTTAGCTCCTGGGACGAGGAGGAGGGGGGGGGGTTACTGTGCAACTTGCCGGACAGGACCTGATGCTTGCAGTCAATCGGAAGCCAACAAATCTGAAGGCCGCTGGGAATAAACTCACTTACGTCGTTCTGCAGAGAAGCAGCACAACCACTGGGAGAAGGTTCGAGGAGGCTGACCAGTCAGAGAACATTAGCGAAAGGAAAACGCTGGGCTGTCACTTCCAAGAGACAAGTCCAGGGAGCTGTTAAGGCAACATGATCTAGTAGGTCTTGCCCTAAAAATACCTCTGGGCAGGAGAGTGGCAGCTTTCTCTATCAACCTAATCAGCTGGCGATCAACAGTTTCTTTTTCTTCTTTCGACAACAGCCGAGGTCAGAGATCAGCAGTTTGAGAAGATGTGCTTCTAAAAGATTCTGTTTAGGTTTTTCTAGAAAAAGAAATGTTGCTAATCTTATATATTTTTAAATGTGAGAACTATGCTTACTGTAATGTATATGTGAAGAGCATTCACTCATAGGCACTGAGGCCCTGACTGACCTTTGGTTTGGAATATTACAAGAGGGCCCTGTCAGTGTTATATTCATACGATCTAGCAAAAGACAGTTACAGAATCCATTGGTCTGCTGAATCAATTCAACCATGAGGAAAGCAGAGGTGCAAATGACCCTGAAAAAGGGGGCGGATGAGGCGGCGGCGCCCCCAAGCCCCATCATCCCCCCAAAACGGTCCAAAGCCAGCCCGGAGAAAGTGGTCGCAGAGCCCCGGGGACCTGGTCACCCCGTCCCGACTCCACCTGCTTTTGTGCGCAAAATGAGGAACGCAGCCGTGGGGACGGGCTGTGACATCCGTCTAAAGGTGACAGTGGCGGGCGACCCCCAGCCCTCCCTGTACTGGTACCACAACGAAGACCTCCTCAACATGGAGAACCAGGAGTACGGAGGCCTCTGGATTAGGGATTGCAAGCCAAGCGATGCCGGCCTCTACACCTGCATTGCCAACAATCACCTGGGAGAGATTCGGAGCAGCGCTGTACTTGCTGTGTTGGATCTGGGAGAAGGTAACATCACTTCTTACGTTTAGGGTTATTAGCATTTGGACTAGTTCTCTAATAGAGAGGATACAGTTTCTTTCTAGATTGATTTTGCGGCTTTCCTTGTGGGGTCTAGATCAAAAAGTACAAGGATCAATTCAAAGACATTTAACATTATACTCACATACTGTAGCTGTCTCCACTCAGGGGCCACATCCTTCAGAGGCTGCATTTAAAAACTGTCTACGTCACAGTGGAGCAACTAGCATGTCCCTCAAATGCGACCGACAAATTTTTCCTTTCATCCCCGCGAGAACAAAGGCTCCCATAACCCTGTCGGATTTTCTACAAAATTACGATCCTGATCCACTTTGGTGGACAATTAAAAGTTCTATTCTATTCTATCCAGTATCTCAGTTAGGATATGAGCTATTGAATCTGCAGTAGACGCTATTTGGATGTTAAAACACTTTTCATTTACATTAGAAAAATGTGGCAGCAAGTCATAACTTAAATACTCAAATTACTTAAAACGTATCTACTTACTTTTTATTCATGTGAGGGTGCTTCTAGTGGACATAAAATAAAACAACTGAATTATGCAGGGCCTAGAATACACACAATCAAATAATCAAGGATATATATTTTCATATATGCAGTAAAATAAAGGGTTAGATAGAACATTTAGCTCAAAGGTTCTTGTTCACAACACAGAATGTATCTTCTACTTTTCTCATAGATATTATTCTTGTTCACAACAGGATGCCATTCCTGCAGTGGGTGATGAGAAAGTCTGTTAAAATCTAAATGTTATGTGTGTGTTATGTTGTGTTATGTTGTATTCGCTGTTGGAGGGCAGCAGTTGTCGAGGAAGTCCATTAGATTCCCACCAGGCATGCAGGGTCACAAGAAATGAATCATTGTTCAAACAGCACTCGACAGACTCAAATCAAGGCTCAGAGAGGGTTCGACAGTCAGATTCCTCAACGTCCCGCCAAGGCTACTCAGAAGGCCACGGTCCGATCACCACAACCTGGTCGTCTCCAGCATCTGATCTAAAACCAGTTCACCCCGGGCAATCTGAAAGATGACATTACACAAATACACCCTTCACATATATCTGCCTTGGCACTTTGTTGTTGTTCTGCAGTGCTCAGTGCGAGTGTGTAGAGTGGAAACTTACCCACACTTCAATTTAGACCAGCGATTTCCTGCTGAGTGTACGTGGCAGGCATTTGCATTCACGGAGATGTCAAGACTCATCAGCGCCGACCACAGGTCTATCGCTTTAACCAAAGTGAAGCTCTGGCAAGCCCAAGCCTTGTCTGATGCTGCGTCAAATAGAAGTTGGCGGGTACATAACAATGCCGGCCGGTTTGAAGCTGCGGCAGGATGGTTTGTGCGAGCGTGGGACAAAAATAAACGAGAAATAAAATAGACTGGACGACGTGATGATGCAGATTCTTTTCTCGTGTTAGTGTGGGCAGCAAGAATATCTGCTTCCCTGTGTATGTGTGGGACACTTGGACAAAGTTCAGATAAAACATAGACTAAGGCTGTGTCCAAAGATCTTCCCCCGACTTCTGGTTTGAGATTCATGAGCTCATTGGCAAAAGAAAATCTATCAGACACTACTCGGCGCATTTTCTTTGCACCGGTAATTACATAATTGTCGCAGGATTATAATGTACAACAACGTCAGCAGGTGGAAAATCCCATAATACATTTTGAATGTTTATTTTACATTTAGTATTAATACTTTTAGGTAAAAAGCTTGTTGAATAACAAACTTATTTGCTGCGTTTTGTGCTGTGATGTGCTGCTCTGCTCTTATTACATATTTTATCGTTTTATGAAATATAAACTTGTCTGTGTTTATCCTCACGATAATTCAGATATTTTTTGTTGATAAGAAACTGTAGAATCATAAGATAGAGAAGGCTTAGGGCTGAGACGTGCTGTTCTCTCTCCTCTCGTCTCTCCGCCATTTTTCGTCCTCTCACTAAACACTCAGACAGCACTACACGATGGCGAACTCACTGTGTAGTGGACTATGTAGTGATTAGTGAGGGATTTTTGCTTCACTTCAAGTTCTCATGGTTCTATCCCTGTGTCAACACTTTAATAATATAATGCCCGTGTGACATTCAGGTGCTTTCTCACCACATCCTTCAGAAACTGTCGACTTGCAACAACACCGATAACTGTAGACGACACAAAACTGCGGTTTCACACGTAAACAATTGCTCATAGAGTTCTGCTTCAAGTTAAATCAGTCGATCCATCATCAGACTTTCAGCGACCAGAGCATTACAAGCATTTACTGTCGATCGAACTCCTGGATGTGTTTGTGTTAAAATCAAAATGGTGCTGATAATGTAAATGCAGCCTATCTCAAACTGTGGCAGAACCTCCGTCCCAGTCTTACTTCAGCACGACTCAGATCTTCACTCAAAGGTTTGAAACTGAGATCTCAGAGCAGCAGCGTTCCTCTGACTCTCCATTTTAACCTTCAGTTTGATTCAGCTCTCTGCCGCTGTGCCATGTGCGCAGTCTACAGCTGTCCCATCACTCAATGATAACGCCGCAACCCTTTCTCTCTCTCTCTCTCCCTCTATCTCTCTCCCTCCCTCCCTCTCTCCCTCTTTGAAAATGTCTCTCTACGCCACCCCCCCCTCGTCCACCAACTCTCCACAGTTATTTATACAGAGGAATGTGCCAGGCCTTAGATTTTTCTGATGTTAGCAGGCCAACGTCTCTCCTGTTACACAAGAAGACATCACTGCTAATTTTAGCCCGGCGCTGGATGACTGTTTTTTCCCCTCTACTAATCAGGGAATGGGCCAATTTGTAATCCACAACATTCACCTAATACCCCGGAGCATAAAGACGTGTGTCCTCTGGTGTAGTTTCACAATTCATCTGTTGTCTATAATGTCAGATTTTATCTCTGGTGCTTTAGTTTGTCTCTTACTTCCTCTTGAAGGTTCCCCTGTTAACTGCAATGTTTAAGAGCCTGTCAGCCAAACAAGCATCAAGTCAAACGACAATTAAATGTATGAAAAAATAACCACAAATACAGTAAAAATAAATGATAAATTATAGGATAGTGAAGTATAGTAGAGTAGAACATAGTTGTAGAAATGAATATAAAAGAAACCTAAATTCTAAAATCTGGTTGGCCTCACTCCCGCTTTCTTTGGACATATATATATATATATATATAGTGTATATATAAAGTATGTATATATATATAGACTGCATATAAAGATGAACAACATGACAGCTCCCCATAAGTGAAGCCAAATCATCTGATTCGCCCCCTGGTGGCTGGCTGCAGTATAGGCCATAACCCCCATCTCCTCCATGATAGAGGATGGGACATGGCACAAACTAAAAAAAATCTAAGTACATGTTGAATAACATTTTTTCCTTATCACACTAAAGTTTGTTCAAGTGTTATTTTTCTAATAAATTTGGTTTTATTTAGTTATTCGATGTTATAAAAACCTCCAAATGGCGTCAAAGGTGAAAGATGGTTATAAAAGAGCTTTTTCACTGCAGCCATGAAACCAAAAGAGGGACATTAAAATGCTCTATAGAGCTGAGAGTGAGAGTGGGGTCATAATCCTCCATCTGTTCATCATTCTAAATGACACCTTCATCAATGCAGATTCATAAAATATGAAATAAATGGTTAGATTATTCCTGGCCACATGGGGGCAGTAGCAACAAGCTGTGAACCAAATATTGACATTATTATCAAAAGGCCATAAATTCAGCACAAAGACCTGACAGATGCTAAAGAGCTGCACGGAGCTGAGGGGGAACTGCAGAGTGTGAGGATTATCTTCGTGGTTAATTACATCTCAATACTTTAGTGATGGGGATTTTTATTTAGAAAGACAGATTGTCCGTTTAAACTTTCCACAGAGACCTTGTTGTTGAGAACTTTAGCCGTCGCCCTCTGAGCGTGACCGTGGCGCCTTTCCAGTGTGAGTTCAGCGAGTGCCGTCTTCCTCTTGGGCCACGAGTGAACAGGTGGAGCTGCACTTACACTGTGGAAATCCCCCACATCTCCATGTTGCTGAAGTGAGTGCAACAACAAGTTCGTGTTTTTAAACAGAGGAACAGCAGAAGGGAAATGAACGAGTTTATTAGAGCTGTTGGGGTACTTTTGCTGTTTTGTGTAGGAGAGGGTTAGTTTCCATGCTCGTGATCTGTAGCACATGATATAAAGGGAGGAAGAGCTGATGAAACACAGTGAAGAGCAGTGATGGTTGTTTTGTTCCCATGTGTTAAAACGTAATAATGCTGCTTAATTTAACTCCCTGGAAAAAGGCACTTTACTTTATCAACTCTTTACCGTGTGTTCGAAGTTGGACTCTGACATAACTCACCTCTGAGCGAACTGCAGAGCGTGCAATGTGCCAAGTCAGCAACCCTGGATCCCGACATTATGCTGTGTGGTTTTATTTTAATGTCGATAATCTTCAGCTCCAAACCAATAACACACTTCTGCAGGTTCTATAAACAGCAGTAATATACAGTAAAGAAAAACAAGAGAATATTGATCGTCCACATCACAGTCTGCAGAATTTGTTTTGCTGGAGCCCATCGGTGGAGTCAGGATTCCACCACGTGTGTTAGACATTAGAACGACTTTTGATTTGTGTTGGACCTTTTGATTTGTGTTCTGAACACTGAGCTGTTACGATACAGGCGAGTTCTTCCTGTTTAGGGCCTCAAAGCACCTGTACCGTAACTCCTCTAGTAGACAAGCATTACATTTCTACTGGCAAATGGCTTTAGGAGGCAGCTCCCAGTAGCAGTTTCAAAGATGTACCAATGAGACCGTTCACCGATGATAAGCGTGGGTCCTCGCCCTCTCCTTGTTTTGTCCTGTCAGATAGTGGTGTTAGCATTTCCAGCGGCTAACAGGCTACAAGTAATTTCGTTCTGAAACAGTTGTACGTTCTCTGAGGCCCCCGATAGAAGAAGGCAGAGGAATGATGACGACATCATCTTGTTTGAGATGATCCCACATGTTTTATTTAAAATCGCTCCGAGAAAGCGAATTAGCGTAACGTTAGCATATACTGCTTATGACCCTTCAGAGCCCTCTGTTGCTGACTGGCTGGAACAGTGTTGTGGTGCTTGTTTAATATCTAACTCATTTATAATTAACTTTAGTTGGGAAATCTAAATATTCCAAAGCATCTATTTTTTCCTTTCTTAAATACTGAAATAAAAAAAGGTATCACCCAGCAACAGAATGACCCCAATTGTCTTACCCCAACAGTTCTTCTTTGTGGGTCGACAACACAACACATTACCGTCCTCTGAGGTTATTATGGCACGTCAGAGTAAAGGACTTCTGCGGCAGTAAAACTGAAACCAGTGAGCTGAAAGAGGCTAAAACGCTCCACGGATCTCAAAGGGTCTGGTTTATCGTCACAGCACCTCACAGTATATCTATTGGTAATATAAAAACTTAAAAAACTGCAGTAAAGGTGTCGTGTTTTTCATTTCAGTATCCGTAAGTCATTTTGATATTAGATTAAATGGGAAGGTAACCATAAAATAATGTAATGGCAGCCTCAGCATTTGTTGTGTGTCACCAGCTGTGATGGGAATATCACTAAAGTCTGTGACACAGCAATTGAGCAAACTAATATCTGTTCAGTTACAGTAAGAACACAGGCTATCGCACTTTTGAAAGTAAACACTACTGTAGATTTACAGCAACAGTATTTTGGTTTTATTAAAGTACCTTCAAGTGCCTGCTTTAATTAGAAAAAAACATACATTTTCTCGTGTGTCAGGAAACTCTCAGCATGCTCACTCTAATATTTTGTCCTGGGCACAGTGGGATCTGCAGCTGAAATGCCATTTGTAAGTGGAGCTATTTCCCTCTGCTGATTTACGCTCGGCGGTGGAATGAAATGTGTGAGCAGTAAAATGTCATTTTCTTTCCCTCAGGGTCAGGAAATCTCCCCTCTTTCAAAAAAATATAGCGTGCGATAACATTTACAGAGGAGGCCCACTAGAGAATCATTAAACAAGATGAATCAGGCATCGGCAGCGACAGAATTTGTCGTGCACACTGACACGGCAGCTGCACATGATGTGTTGTGAGTGCAGCGGTGAGTGTGCAGCCATTAGATGTTTGCCATCCCTTGGAAACAGGGCGGTTGTGTGTGTGTGTGTGTGTGTGTGTGTGTTCAGTGTGAGCAGCCAGTCGTACAGTATTTACTGTGGGAGAGCGAGTGGAGCTCCAGCATTGCAGAGGAGTGAGGAGCTCCCTGTAGCTGTTGCAGTGATTCTCCCCCCCCTTCTGCTCTGCCGACAAACACAGCATCGGCTCATTACACCAGCTAAAGAATAAGACACAGACACATGGGGGGGAGGAAGGGAGGGGGAAAAAAAATATCACCCAGTGCTGTGGAAAACTGATCTCTGGGGAAAAAAGCCTGGATCACTCCCACTGGTGTGTTTTTTTCCCTCCTGCCTATCAGTGTGCGCTGCCGCCTGTGGGGTGGAAACACAGCAGGGGAAGATGCTTACACTGTCGCCGGCTATTGTGTGGACAAGGGATGGAGGGTGGGAGGTGATGGGGGGGCTCCCTCCGAGTGGATGATGTGCATTCAAAAGACATTTCCACCTGCGGATGGAGGATCTGTGCGTGCGTGCTCTCCAGAAGACACGGCTTCTCTGAGACGAGCTGCTTGAGCTGCAACTTGTTACATAACGGAGCAAAGTGCCTTCTTTCCCTTTTTATTGCATTTGATTGAGGAGCCGTCACCTGCGTGTGAGCAGACCTAACAGTGTAACACAAGTTGAATCTTTTTTTACGTGCGAGTCCGATGCTCCACGCTTGCATGGTGTCTTCTGTGGAGAATCTCCCGATCTAGGCGTGTAGTAATGGCTCGGAACCCCCGGTGTGTCCCGGGGAATACCCTGCTGCTGAATATGAGCCAAGACAAAAGAGATTTGTCGAGGATATACCAACAGTGGCCATGAAAACAAAATCCACAGCTTAAGAGAGAAATCAGGCAAGTACGATTTCAACTTATCTTTGTGAATTACAGCTCTTGCATTTTCTGATTTCCATCGTATGTGGACTGCACAAGACTTGAATATTTAATTTGTTATACTGTTTGTTTCATAAGCAGTACTACTCAGGTGTCAGGTGCAGGGGAGATGAAGCTGCCTGTGCATCCAACCAACCTGACACGAGATGAGACCAGTGTTATTGTTGAACACCAGCATCAGAGCTCTGGTTAGAAACCAGCAGACTTCAGGCTCTGCCACGCTGCTTTGACCCAACTTCAAACACTCGCACAACGCGGTCAGCGTCGCACTAAAACCCTGACACACCGGGACTGATGCTGCTCACGCGAGGGCTTTGTGGACGCACAAAACAAATGCATTCAGCTAAATTATTCACGTTATTATTTTTACGTAACCCTCGTGCGAACTAACAGAATTGAACAGATCAAGAGGAGGATTGAAAGACAACACTGAGGTGGTGTTCAAATCAAGTCTGTCTCACTTTGGAAGCTGGTTTTGTGAGCATGTGCAGACTGAGCGGTGTATAAACATACTTTCCTGGACAATACAGTGAAATATGTTCAGCGATGCTCCGTGCGATCTCCAAGACCGTCAGTAGTCGGATGATGAATTAGCCTCTGGCGGCAGCGGCCGATGTTTGGGTGCGTCCGGTGTAGACAGCGGATATCCGGGCTAAGACTCTTCCGTTCCTCGTACACTGTTTACAGTCTGACGAGTTTCTTTTACTTTACTATCTTTTATTAAGTTATAGTCGTATCTTAATGTCTTAAAGAAGTAGGAGGAGGAGGAGCTCAGGGTTTTCTGATGAAAAAAATCATGGTAAATCAAATTTCTCACAATTTATAGATGACCTGTGTTTCTTCCTGGAAAATAATTTTAAATTTTACATTCACTGTTTCCCATCAAAACATGTTGAGATTGTGCTTTTCTCATTTTGGCAACGAGAGAAGCCATTTTAATTGTTCCTCCATCGGTTCCATCCATGTTTGGTTGTAAAATCATCTTTTCAGGTGGTTTTCTCGACATCACTATATATCTTAGACTTAAATAAAAACCCCAAAAAAACATTTCCACATGCTGCCTTTATTTAAATCCTCATCTTTGGAACCAGTATATTTGAACTTTCATGCAACAGGTGTAACACAGCCTCAATTGGAACCTTTATATTGTAACGATCAGCTTTGCGATGCGGCTGCAGCTTCTTATTTCTACAACTTATGATCAATTGATTGAAACATCAGATAGTTTGGAGAAAGGTGGTTGCCATGACGAATAGAGCTCTTACCAAACCAGTTGCTCTAACTACTGGGATCACCTGGATTACCAACCGGGGACATAGCTTTCAACAAGAGCAGCAATTTACCCAACAGACATTTTATTACTTTTCTGATTTGAGAAATGATTACTGTAATTCACATCAACTCTGGTTCTGTAATTGAAATGTGGAGTAAGTCTGCCGCTGCTTATTAAAGCTTTGGGACAACAGTTGTTAAAAAACAGTTTGGATTATTCTCACATTGTTTAAAACAGACTCATTAGACGTGCTCATTAACTTCTACATTTGTAGAAGTGCTCTGTTAGATGATGATGTGCTTTTCTGGAAAGATTGCACATCAAACATCTGATAGATTTTGATTATGAAACCTGACATTTTGTTATATGATGTAAATATTGCGTGAATGTGATATTAATGTAGATTTTATAGCTGTGAGCGACATCATGTTTGACAATGAGAATCCAATAAACAGATTTTCTCTCGAATGTTTGTTGAATTTTGTCTTTGCCCTGAATTCATATGGGAATCTTCAGCACATCTCCAGTTCCAAACTATTCTATTGTGTTCCTTTACTGCAAGACTCCTTTTTTTATTAAGTAATTCCACCTACGTCGTAGCAAACACCTTGTGGAAGCTGCTGGGATGCCGGTGACTCAGTAGTTCTTTCTATTTTGAGTTCGACCGATGCCTGAATGTGCAGGATTTTCTCAGTCTGAGATAAACGTATCTCTGAGGGTTCAGCTGCAACAAATCTGAAAGTTTTAAAAAATATATCTAAAGACGAATTCCTTAAAAGCACATTTATTTAGCTTATTTTATATTGCTGTCCTTAATATTCACTTGCAGATATACGGATGAATCATGAATGAGAACGACTCAGTTCAGCCGCAGCATATTGAATACCTTTAGCTTAGCCATGCTAATGAGACCCTGAGGGGGACAACTTTTCAAGTGGAACGACCGTTATAATAAGGTAGAGACAGTTAAATGTGCAATTCAATAAAAACCTTTATTTATTTGATGAAGGCGAATGTAAAAGGTGATATGCAGTTGTTTAAATACTTAATATGGTATTTCATTTTATGTTCTGGGATTTTGTTCTAAAAATATTTGCCACAAACACCTAACAATAATTTGTTAGGGATAATATTAATGTGACTGGCATTGATTGAAGTGAAAAACTATTTATTACATGTGTTATTTTCTTTTTTCTTCAGATTCTGAAACAACAGAGGATGAAGGTGAAGACCATTTTGAGACCAAAGAAGATAGTGGGGAGGTTGAGGACCAGGCTGTGCACACAGGTAAACACCATGTGTCCATGTTCTCCTGTCGTCAATTTAGGATTTATTATTTTTGGATCTATCTATTATTTATGTGAGTGAATTATCTATATCTATTGATCCATTGTTTGTATTAAAATGTTGATAAGCTTTAAATGTCTCCTGTTTCACACTCGATGCTTACTTGTACTATTTTGTCATATCTCCTCTTCACATGAGATGCAGGGATGAACAAATGGTCAGAAGACGATTATAGAACACGTGGACATGAAGATCACTCATACAGGCAAGAAAGAATCATGCAAATAACCAGACACACCTCATTGTGCTCCATCCTAAAATACGTTAACCAGAATAATTTGTAACAAGCACTGATTCCAACAAATTTTCTTTCAAATCCTCTACTTCAGGGGCCAGTCAGAGGATTTCTCAAGAGAATCTCCGCCACAAGTCCTCCCACCCCCATCCCCGAGACTCGTCAAACGCCCCTCCACCTCTCCAATGCCAAGTCGCACTGGCTCAACCACACCACTCAGCTTGCGAAATAAAATCGTCGGGCCAACTGACTACCAAGACACAGTGCCCGGGGAGTTTGAGGAAAAGGTTAAGCAACCAAAGTCAGTGTCTCAGAGTAACACCCAGGACTCTCGTCCACAGACTCCACTGAGTGAGTACTCCCGCAAAGAGTTAAACCCCAGACCGTCCCCAAAGCTAACTAGGGCAAGCTCAAAGGTTTTTGAGAAGGTCCGTGGCTTAGAAGAGCGGAGACGAAGCCTCGATATCCCAGAGGGATCCAGCTCTGGTAGATCCTGGGCGGGGTTCAATCTTGCTGGATCTGTTGATTCCGATGATGGAGGAAGTCGGTTGGGCATCTCTAGAGAAAGTTCAAGGGAAGATCTTCGGGAGGCTCTGAAAGAGGATGCGGCCGAGCGAAGATCTATGTTTAGACAGAGAGCTGCTTCGCTGGAGGACAAACCTCGCTACTCCCAAAAGGTTCAGGACATTGAGAACAAGTTCACAGAGGAGCTCCAGCGCATTAAGAAACTTGTTGGGAAACCTCACATGAAGAAATCGTTTTCGACTGAACAGCTCACCCTGAAGGGCAAGCAGCGGCAGCCTTTCAGGAAAATTGAACCTATTCCTCCCCAGGTCCTTCAAAAGCTGCAAGAGAGGGAACGAGTCCAGTGCGCGAAGGAACAGAGAGAAAAGGATTTAAATCTACAACCAGTGCAGCAGCAGCAGCCGACACAGCAAAAGCAACATAAGTCACAACCTCAGAAGACGGAGAGCACCGGAAAAACAACTGTAACTGTCAGTAGATTCGGAGAGGTTGCAGGAACCCCAGAGTCAATGCAGTTGTCCGACTTACCTGGACAACGATTGGTGAGAGAACTAAATAGAGTCAGTCCCGTTACAGAACATTTTCAAAAACCCTCTTCACCGGCATTTTACCACCAACAGAGGGCAGAGTCGCCGAGCAGGAATGTTGCTGAGATGACTTTACGCAAGGTTGAACGAAGGCCACCGAGTCCGCTTGTACAGAGGGTATCTCGCATGCAGGAATCCCCGCACTTCCAAGAGTCTCTCCTGCAAAAGGATGAAACTTCAGGGAGAAAGACACCAATAGAAGTAATGTTGAGAAAAATCGAAAACAGACCTGAGAGTCCACTGGTACAAAGAAGGGCCATGATTGTGCAAGATCTTCCTCCTCAACCGCCTCCGAAACCTCCGGCGGAGGAGAAGATGGAGGTGGAGCTATCCAGACCAACCTCTAAGATTAGAGTCCCAACGATTATTGTTGAAGACGAAAAGATGGAAGTGGATGTTCCTGTAAAGACAAGTGGGCTGCAGCAGATTACCACCGGCGCCAAAGAGGGACAACAGCAGAAGACCAAAGGAAAGAACCGTCGCCCTCGCCCCTTGTCTCCGGAGTTAGGTTAGATGTGTTGTATTTCTCCCATTAAGCTTCCTGTAGTGGTGTGAGGCTCCAGTCTGCTTGTTTTTCATGTTTAATCAACCAGCTACTTTCGTCTTTTCTAAACTGTGCAGATTCTTCCGATGATTCGTACGTGTCCGCCGGAGAAGACCCAATGGAGGCCCCGGTATTTGAGTTCCCCCTCCAGGACACTGCGGCGTCAGCTGGTGCCGATGTGCTGCTAAAATGCATCATCGGTGGAACCCCCACTCCTGAAGGTAAAACTATTGCTTTTTATTGTGTTTTAACAGAAGAAATCTCAAATATGCAAGTGGATTAATTTGTCGTCTGTTCTTTGTTGAAGTGACCTGGACAAAAGACAACATCAGTGTCAGTGGCGTTGCAAACTACACCGTCAAAGTGGAGGGTGAACGACACAGCGTGCTCATCAAATCAGCCAAAATGAGTGATGGGGGAAATTACTGTGTGACGGCTGTGAATCAGGAGGGGAAGGTCACCAGTTGTGCCGCCCTGACAGTTAAACCAGGTAAGTTAGACTTTTTTTGGGGGATATCAGATGTACACAGAACTGCTTTGTGGTCATTCACTCTCAGTTTCAAGCTTGATTTGTTAAATCAGTGTTATTATGCAAAGGTAGTTTTATTACCTTGTTCGTAAAAGGGGCTCCGCAGGGCAGTTTTTAATTGTGTATAAGATATGATCACTGTAAATTAGAGCAGTTCAGATATAAGAAAACATTATTGCTCTTTCTGTTTTACCTCCACTGAGAACAAGCCAACATACCTAAGGATAATTTTCAATTTGTGGTTTATATTTAAAAGGTCTTATTGTCCATCTTTTAAAAAAAAAAACATCTTGTGGTTTCTCTCCACGTCGGCACCGTGTTTCAGCGGATTTCTCTCCTGCCCCCCCCCCCCCCTTGTCATTACCTCTCAGAGCAGAATGTGTGTACCATAGATTCCAGCTGAACAACCTCACTTATAGTTACCATAGCAACGCAGAGGCGAAAACTGAACCTGTAAATTGCCCACTGAGGCTCACTGGCTTCCACGCACTGTGAATCCACTATTGTTTGGATATCACATTTGACATCTCACATTCTAATTATATTATGGGGGGGGGCTGCTTAGTTTTTTTCTCCTCCTGTGTTCTCATTGTGCTACGCTCTCTGTTACAAATAATAAAGTTTACAGATGCAAATTGAAACGTTCCAATAAGATTTACTCACAAACTGACTTTGTTCTTTGACCCTGTTGCTGTAATAGAGTCTGAACAGGAGCCCAGGGGAAACCTGGGTGTGCCCGTGGACATCAGCAGCCCTATCACATCGGACGAGGAGTATCTCAGTCCCCTGGAGGAGGGCGCGGACTTCGGAGGGCCAGAGCCGAGGCGACCTATTGACACACGGTTCAGGAAACCCCCGGCATTCCTGGTGAGACTACAGAGCTCATTAACAATACATCTAGCTAATTCACATTCCCACGTAGAGGAGGACATTTGTCTTTTGACATTGACATTTATTCAATTGCAACTTTGACAGGTTCAATGCAAAACACTGCATGAAACTAGATATTTAGACATTCTCGACTCAATCAATTTAACTTTTCCTGTGTGAACATGTTATCTTTTGTGTGGTCATCCCATCAACACATGTATAATTAGAACTTACAAAATAAAATGCATCTGTCAGCCTCTTACTTGCATTACAATTCACACAGGTAACAATGAGTGATCAAGCTGTCATTGAAGGACAGGAAGTCACCATGTCTGTGAGAATCAGTGGACAACCCAAACCCATGCTCTACTGGTAGGTCCCCTCACTTCCTCACATGATGTCAGCTCATTGCTCCGTCTTACCTAGAATCACGAACCTTAGTGGGCTAAAGAGAAAAATAAAATTTCATGTCATCCTGAGCTCAGACAGACAATAACAACTTTTCCTCCATTGTGCATTTCTTTGCTGGATGCTGGATGTTTCTATTGGACGCGTAAATGTTCATCTAACGCTAACCCTTTCCAAGACAATCTCTCTTCATACCTGCCGGAGGAGTTGAATGAGTGTGTGCTTGATAATCCTTCATTGCATTAATTTAATCTAAAAGGCTCTGAGTGCTATATGAGGGATTTGTGTGTCGTTTTAAAATCCAGTGACAATTGTTCGATATAACTTTGTTCCTCTGTAGGCTGAGGGACAGAGTCACAGTAAAATCCGGCCCACGTCACATCGTGCGTGAGACAGAAGACGCCACTTTTGAGATGACGATCAAGTCGGCAGCGAGGTCGGACTCTGGCGTTTACACCTGTAAGATCATCAATGAATACGGGACAAAGCAGTGCGAAGGAAAGCTAGAGGTAAAAGGTACGTAACCGACACTGGTTTAGTTGTTAGAGGACATATACACTGATGTGTCCTGTAACTTGCCCCAAAACCCCTGTTCAGGTGTCCCCTAACAACTATCCTCAGAGACTGTCCTTTATTTGCTCCCAGCTCCACCAGTTGAGCCGGGCCTTGCCGTCATCCGCCCAGTCAGGGACATCACAGCCAAGGCCGGGGAGACAGTTTTGTTTGAGTGTCTCGTCATTGGACCGAAAGACACCGATGTGGACTGGCTCTCCGATGGGAAACTGATCCAGCCGGCGTTGCTCAACTGCAAGATGCACTTTGACGGAAGAAAGTGTCGCCTGCTGCTCAACTCGGTGCACGAGGACGACAGCGGGACGTACACGTGCAAGCTCAGCACAGCCAAAGGTCGGTCTCAGGAACAAATATCGCAATGTGTGTATGAATTAAAAGCAGTTTGTGTATCTTCCTTTCCACTTCTTCTTATGTTTTTCTTATTTTCTCTGTGCTCTTCAGAGGAAGTGACCTCATGTGCCAAACTCAAAGTCCTCCCGTCCTTTGAACCTCTCTTCACTCGCAAACTGGACGTTCTGGAAGTGATTGAGGGGCGTAACGCTCGATTCGACTGCAAAGTCAGTGGGACGCCGTCTCCCAAGGTCACGTGGACTCACTTCGGTAGGATGGTACTTTATGGTGTCGTCATGAAACTGAAATTCTGCTACATCACCTGTTGGAACTGCCTTTAGGATCCATTCCTTTGCTTTCTTGACCTTTCTCTGTCCATTTCTCAGCCTCTGTTTGAAATGAAACTGTTTGAATACAGGCTCCTTTTTTCTCTCTTAGACCATCCGCTCATAGAAAGTGAGGACATACGTATTCTCCAGGAGGGCGGTCGCCACTCTCTCATCATCTCTCACGTGGCCAACGACGACGAGGGTTTCTACACCGTGATCGCCTGTAACAGTCACGGCGACGCAGAGAGCTCCGCTGAACTTTACATACAAGAGCCGCGGCCTGCCATCTCGTCTCAAATGTAAGAGCGAGTTATTCCTCGGGTGTTGGGCCTCAGCTCCTCTGTGCGTGTCCCGGATTCCAAGGCACCAATTTGTTTCATTTTTTACTTTTCTCATCTCAGGGCAAAACTCGAGAAGATGCCGTCCATCCCCGAGGAGCCGGAGGTCCCAGAGAACGAGGTGGAGCGTTTCACCATGCCGGACTTCATCAAACCCCTGTTTGATCTGGATGTGATCGAGGGGAAGGAGGCTTTGCTCAAATGCAAAGTGGCCGGTTTGCCGTACCCCACCATCGTCTGGTTCCACAACGGCAAGAGGATTGAGAGCACCGAGGACAGAAAGATGACACAGTGTGAGTGTTTCAAAATGGATTAACATTCACCCAATGTTCCAGCCTATCAGCGTTCTCAAGCACTTCTCACACAGGTCACTTATAACGAGGACATAAGAGATCCAGAGGAAAATGTAGGAGGATAGTTTCAAGCACTTGAATAGATCTGTCATGTTGGATGCAGGATGCTAAAGGAGGATGCTAACAGACTATTGAATCTTTTCATCATCCCTCCTCTGCTTCCCTCTGCAGTTCGTGACGTCCACAGCCTGGTCATCCGCTCTGTGTGCCACCCCCACGGCGGCGTCTACAAGAGCGTCATCTCTAACAAAGTGGGCAAGGCCACCTGCTATGCTCATCTATATGTTACAGGTAATTATTTTTAACTTCCGCTAACTTCACCTGGGACTGTTGCTGGTATCGGGGGTCCAAGACAGTTTGAAACACTAGGTGGCACTGTGAGCCACGTACAACTCATAAATGATTTTTGTTTTTTTTATAAATTGAACTATGCATTCTGTAACAGTGTCTTGGGAATCGGCGGTTGAGAAACATTTATGGATTTATCTATTTCCATTGTTGTCATTTTCAGATATCCTCCCTGACCCTCCAGATGGGACTCCAGTGATAGAATCCATCACTGGGAAAACCATCAGCTTAACGTGGAAGAAACCAAGGAGGCTGGACCCATCCATTGGTATTTATTCATAAAATATATTTCTTTACTTTATATTAAATAAATCTATATATGCATCCATCCAAACACATTTGATACAATGTATTGTATCACACACCAAAGATACAAAGGTTTTTACTACACACTAAAATCACAATGACATATTATACACACAGCCTAGTGTAACATATTATAATTTGACTCGTTCTCTTTCTTTGGAACTTAGCTCATAAAATTGTGGATTATAAACTGTGTGTGTGTGTGTGTTTTAGATCCCAGCGGCCTGATGTACGCCATTCAACAACAAGCCCTGGGCTCCATCCAGTGGACCATCATAGCCTCTGGCCTGAAGGAGACCACCTACACCATCACCACCCTCTCCAAAGGAGTCCGCTACGCTTTCAGGATCCTGACCATCACCTCCAAGGCTTTCAGCAAACCCTCCGCCGCCACGGACCCCGTGCAGCTCCTGGACCGAGGTACATTCATGCAGCTTTTAGAACATCAACTTATCCATTACTGTTCACAGCAGTTAAATATGTTGTATGTGTGCACTTTGATTTTCCTCAAGGTCCCTATCTCCTGGAGGCTCCAGTGATAATTGATAAGCCAGACATTGTGTATGTGATAGAAAACCAGTCAGTCACCATCATTGTTACCCTCAATCACGTCAATGCTGCGGTCATCTGGAAGAGGTATGTGTGTCTCTGTTAAATAAAAAAATTGGGTGAATCCAATTTGTCATTGCTTTAATTTATAATATCGCAACAAAAATCTTTAATAGGCTACGACTGTTATTCTCTAATAACACTACAGTTTTATGTTTCGCTATGACCCATTTATTTAGTGTGCTATTGGGTGGAAAAGCTGCCCCCTTGTGGACCCTGTGTGTAATAGGATGGTCGGAGTGAATGACCGACAAGCACAAATACACTATGACAGAATGACATTCCAGAGCAGTGAATAAAAAGTCTATTATTGTCTCCTGACTCGTACTGAAGCAGGAGCCAAACATCCACCACACCTGTGCAGTGACAGCCTGCTGCTCTCCTCCAGCTATAACGTATAAATCCTGGTTTATAAACTGTTCTGCAGAAGGGGAGTGGTCCTGGTCAGCAAGCCCGGCCTGTACGAGATGGCGATGCCAGATGACGACCAGCACACGCTGAGGCTGTTCAAGGTGAAAAGCGCTGACGTGGGAGAGATGGTGTTTGTGACCTCCAACAAGTACGGCAGTGACAGCTGCACCTTTGGCGTGGAGCTGGCAGGTAGTCTGTCTGTCTGTCTGTCTGTCTGTCTCTCTGTCCATTCATCTGATCCAAACGTAATGTAACTCTGTGTTGTGTCCTTGGATCTCTGTCCACAGCTCCACCAACTTTTGAAACGATCATGGAGGACCTGGATGTTTGCTCTGGAGAGACCCCTTGCTTCGCTGTGGTTGTGGAGGGCAAACCGGTTCCTGACATCCTCTGGTTAAAGGTGTGTTGTGTATTTTGGGGTATGCCTGATCTCCAGAGGAGGATCCCCAAAGGGGTTATGGGTAATCTTCCAGCTCCGTTGTTAAGTTGTTGCCTTGATGCCACGAGCCTGTGCTGCAGTTGCAGAATAAAGAGTTAACTTGACAGCATAGAGGATTATGGAGGATTATCATAAATCCTTGAAGAACTATTGTTGAAACTTGTATTGTTTGTCCTCAGAATGACGTCCTGCTGTGCGAGAGCAGTCATTACACGTTTGTGTACGACGACAATGAATGTTCCCTGGTGGTTCTGAATGCTCGTAGAGACGACTCCGGGGTGTACACGTGCACTGCCCGGAACTTGGCAGGATCTGTGTCTTGTAAAGCCGAACTCACCATTCATGAAGGTAAGAGGCCAGAATAAGGCGAACAGGCCTTCGACTGTACGGATGACATGTTGTGGACAATGTAATTATTTGGAGTTGGTTGAACAGTTTATTTGATGTAATCATTGCTTTCCCATGACTGTAGCTAAAAGAAAAGAGGATCCAGTGGACGATGAGCAGACTATTCTGAGGAAAATGCGCAGGCTGACGGACTATTATGAAATCCATAAGGAAATTAGAAGGTAAACTATTTGAAGCACTGACTTCCCAGGAACCAGTTTCATCAAATTAAAAGTCTTCATGTCCTAATCCTGCTGTTTTACACACATAGAGACTAGATTGTAATAACTCTATCATCTTATTTCCAGGGGGGCATTTTCCTATGTGAAACGTGTGACCCAGAAAGTCGGCAAAATGGAGTACGCAGCGAAGTTCATCTCCACGAGAGCCAAAAAGAAGCCATCGGCTCTGAGAGAGATGAACCTGGTGTCCAAGCTGGACCACGAGAGAGTCCTTTACTTTCATGACGCCTTTGAGAAAAAGAACGCAGTCATCATCATCACCGAAATGTATCCTTCTCGTATTATTACTGTTTCTTATTCACGGTTTAATGAGAGAAATAAAGCCCAGTTTTTACCATTTGAATTGGGTTGCACTGAGAAGCTTGATGGAAAATTCTGTCTTGTTAAAATGTAAATAAAAATGCAAACACACATTTATATTGTTACATATTACAAACAATTAGTGCATAATGTACACCGTCCCAGAAAGAAGATCCTTAATTAGTCTTTAAAGATGCCATGAAGAGCTGCTTGACAGGTTTACAAAGAAATCTACTGTCATGGAGTCGGATGTAAGTTCATCTCCGACCTCATTTTAATGATCACATGTAAATAATTAATTTAATTAAAAAATATATAACAGTTATACTGGCACATTTGTGTTTTGCGACCATCAGGTACGGTCCTGTATAAGACAGCTGCTTGAGGGGCTGGACTACCTTCATCATCTAAACGTCATACATCTGGACATAAAGGTAGATACTCGTGCATCTCCACTCTCCCACTCTTTCATCATCTGGTTTTGGAAATTAAAAGTCTATATTGATATTGAGAATGATCAGGTACTTTGATTGAAGGACATTATACGATATTGTTTTCTTATTTTCGTGTTATTTCCTCAGCCTGATAACATCCTCATGGCCGACCCTCACGGGGATCAGATCAGAATCTGTGACTTTGGCAACGCTTTGGAAATCACGCCCGATGAGGCCCAATACTGCAAATACGGCACGCCTGAATTTGTTGCACCAGAAATTGTCAATCAGACCCCTGTGTCCAAAGCAACAGACATCTGGTACAGTATCTTTTCAATTTAGGACAAACTTTGTGTTTGGTTCTGTTCTAAAACACCACACTTACCAAATTCTTCTCTGTTTTCATCTAGGCCTGTTGGAGTTATTACATATCTGAGGTGAGTAAACTCTTCTGTCATTATTAAATGTATACCTGTGGGTACTGGTCAGTAAATGTAAGTATTTGCTTCTGTTGTAAGTCTGACAGGAGTTTCTCCGTTTGCTGGTGAGAACGACCGCAGCTCTGTGCTGAACATCAGGAACTATAATGTTGCCTTCGAAGAGAACATGTTCGCTGAGCTTTGCCGGGAGGCTAAAGGCTTCATCATCAAACTGCTGGTAGCCGACAGGCTGTGAGTAGCTGTGTCTTTATTTTCATTTATTTGATCTGTTTCATGTAGCAAAAATCATATATTTATACATCATTTAAATTTGCAACAAAAAAATTCACGAACGGATTCATACTGACTGACACATGACAGAATTACTATCAATAAACTTAACATAAAACAACTTTATAATTTTAGTTTTTTATGTATTTTTAAAACCCAGGTTAATCACAAGTTACAGGACAATAGTTTCCTCTCTGCCATTTTGTTACTATGCTGAGATGTTGCTCCTTATCGAGTTGAAAAAAGACAGTTGCTCATGTTTGTGATTTTGTTTCAATACTTGATGCTTATCAAACCCACATTTGTTTTTTTTTCACGTCTTTTTTCTTTGGTCTATATCTGCAAATCTGAAAATAAGACAAGACTGAAATAAGCCATTGTTTCCCTTTAGGAGACCTGATACTCAGGAATGTCTGCGACACCCCTGGTTCAAGGTAAGACAAGGCCACACTGTGGATTATCCACTACCTCTGTCTTCACTTATTTATACTTCACAACACCACAACTTCTCATTTATACTTTTTTTAAAAATTCAATGGAATGTGTATTTATTTTACAGACACTTAATAAGGGGAAGGCCATAAGTACAGAGGCCCTGAAGAAGTTTGTATCACGCAGAAAATGGCAGGTGAGGGATATTTTATTTCCCATTTGTCATTACACTCAGAATACCTATGAATATTTCAATCCTCACATTTTTTTTTCATTCTGTCACTGCATCATATCCCATTTTTTACAGCGTTCATTAATCAGCTATAAATCAAAAATGGTTATGAGGTCCATACCCGAATTACTGAATGACTCCTCCAGCCATATCTCCATCGCAGTCCCCAGGAACCTTAAAGAGGGTTCACCTTTGCCATCATCATCCTCAGATTCTGATGAAGACATTGATGAACTGCCTTTTATTCCAATGCCACTTACCATGGAATTCTCTGGATCAAGGGTGTCACTGAATGACATCCAGAGCAATGAGCAGGAAACCGGGAAGCAGAATGGAACAAGTAAATGGTCTGGGTCCCCTGTTCAGGCACAGGAGGCAATGGAGTGTGACCCGAAAGAAATGGATAAAGAAGGAGTCGAAATCACAGGTAAAAGCCGCCAGCGGAAGAGGTCAACACAAGACAATGACCAGGGTTCCTCGGATGAGGAACCACCTGCTGAATTACCACAAAAGTCAGAGCTTTCCAGAAAACCACTGCGAAGGGGTTCAAGTATGGAGTCAGACAAACCAGAGGGTGGACGACGAAGAGGAGAGCTTAGACGTGGGGGCTCCGCTGACAGTGCATTGCTGCTCCGGATTCCATCTGAGGAAGGAGCTGTAGAGGGAAACCAAGATGATGGCAGGAGAGTTCTGAAGAAAGCTGTCTCTATGGAACTACCAAGGAGAAGCACCAGCCCAGGAACTGTGAAGATGAGTCAAGAAGACTATGCACTTAAACTTGAGCTAATGAGGCAGCGACTGCTTCGTGGAGGGTCAGTGGAAAACAAAATGAGTGGACTGAGAGGACCACTGCTGGAAACATTGGGAATGGGAGATGAGAAACGTGCAATTTCCTCTGATCGCTACTCTCGCACTGCTCGTTTAGGGCCACCACCACTAATCAGAGCTGCATCCAGCGATTCACCAAGGGATGAACTTCCCAAACCCAAAGTTCTGCGCAAAAGTGCATCTTTCAGTCAAGGTGATTCAGAGCCCATAGCTTTACACCGCCGGTCTGGAGCTCCTCTGGAGATTCCCTTGGCTCAGGTAGAAGAAAGAAGGCTAAAGGAAGCTATATCTATGTCAGCTTTGACTGAGCCAATAAAGCTAGACTCCCGTCCAGTGACTCCCAGGGAACCTTCACCAAGACCACCAACTCCAGAGTCTGTTGTGCAGGAGAGTCCGACCAAGACAGGAAGTGAGGAATCATTAATGGAGAAAGAGATGAAGTCCAATGAGACTATAAGTGAAAAGATGGATGGGTCGACTACAGATGGTAATTTTGACGAGCGATCGAGCACAAGTGGTTTCTCAGAGAGGGACATGAGCATATCAGAGGAGCCAATGGTTGAGTCAGAGTACATGGACCCGAGGATTCCTACACCTCCTCCTGTGGCCCAAAGCTCTAAACTAGAGGAGAGAATGGAAGAAGAAGAAGAAGAAGAAGAAGTAGAAGTAGAAGTAGAAGTAGAAACGGAGCATGAAGAAAAAGAAGAGACTATGAAAGATGAAGAGGAAAGAATTGTCAGTGTGTCTGAATCTAAAACTAAAGAAAATGTAGAAGTTAGTGTAGAAAATGTAGAAGAGGAAGTAATTATGCCTTCTAAACCTTCTGAGATGATCATAACCACAAGCTCAGTTATGGTGAGACCAACAGTACAATATTCCCATTCCTCAGCAAATGTCATGTCAACTCATGTAACACCGTCGCTTCCTGCTCGAGTTGTTCTTCCAGATGGAAGGACTTCAGCATATGCCAGTATTATGCAAACAATAATGGTCCCTTCATTTCAGCCTCTCAATGACCCGACATTAGGCCCCTCTACACCAGATGTGGTTCCAGCCCCTTCACCAGCCGTAGTAACAGCTGAGACATTTTCACCCACATCTTCACCTGCTAGCATTCCCTCTGCTTTACCAGGTGTGCCAAAGCCAGCCATTGTGTCAACCACTGAGCACGCTGCTGTATACTCCAGGGTAGCGTCACCAGAAACGATCGGAAAAGAACCCAGTCCACCAAGGACTGCCACACATTCCTCATCCCAACAAGAGCTTTCAAGAGGAGTGGACTTTGAGGACATTAGCTCTGAAGAAGTATTTGAGGCGCGCTTCAAAAAGCGTGAGTCCTCTCTCTCAAGAAGCCTAAAGTTTTTGTCACGGTCTAAGAATGATGACAAATCCCAAGCAATTTCCTCCGACTCCACAGAGTCAGGTGAGGAGATCTACAGACCGGGGCCAATTGGTGCACCATTGGAATTATCATCAAGGAGACTTGAAGAGAAGTCAAAGTCAGTCCAGGACCTTCGTGAAGCTCAGAAGGACCAAGGCTTTATGAGGAGACTCTCTTTGCGCCTGAAGCGAACTCCATCAGCTGAGCGCAAGGAAGAAGTGACCAAAGAAGATGAGTCAGCTTCTTCAAAAAGAAGGCTTTCTTGGACTCTTGGTCGACGAGGATCGCAGGAAAAGAAAGAAGTGGAGATGACGCGCATGGATGGTAGTGGTGACACCGCAGTGGCACAAGATGAAAAGGAGCTTAAGAAACCTAATGAATCACCAGTCTTGGCAATTCGAAGGAAGATTGAATCAACGGTGGCTGGGATCTCTACTAGAATCCGTAGCTTCTCAGAGGAAAGGAGATCAACAGAGGAAAAGGAACAAAAGAGGACACCCATTCTGTCCATGCTTCGTCGTTCAACATCTGAAAACCGTGGCATGAAGGTTCCTAGTGTTCCTCAGAACCAGCTGGTGTCTCAGGCCAGTAATGGCACCTCATCAGAGTCGCTCGACTCCATGTCCAGCTTAAAGTCAGATGCATCAAAAGGTATGAGGCAATGACTTTACTGTACTGGAGATTTAGTTTCACATATGAGTAGAAGACTACTGACTATTAATTACACTTTCATACATTATTGATGATTGATTAATGGAATAGATTCTTTGTTTATTCAAAGGTGTGGAGGCCGAGCGCAGATCCCGCTGGGACAGATGGGGCCTGACCAGAGGGAAGCGAGACAAGACAGTATCACAGCCTGACATACCAACAGCAATCTCCAGAGAAAATAGTTCCTTGCGTTCACGCCAGTACTCAAAACTGGCTTCTGGTTAGTTGTTCATATCTTAAAAGTTAAACTGTTTCTATGAGATAACTTTTTAAAATGTGATATGCTACATAGTCTACCAAAACATGACATGAGCCCTGTAGCATTCATTTCTTCGTAAATCTACATTTGATGCCTTTATCATGGCTTCTGAAACATGTACCAATTACATAGCAATATATTCCAAGTCAGACCGAGTATGGATGTACTTTAATTGGTCTAATATCTTTGGCCACCAGATTTCCCTCCAGTATTCCACATCAAGCTGAGAGATCATGTCCTGCTGGAGGGGGATCCAGTCACACTCAGCTGTCTGCCAGCAGGCAGCCCCCACCCAAACATCACCTGGATGAAAGGTAGAGATCTCTGGTGTAAATAAGATGATGCCACCTAAATGTTGTTCTGGCAGGTGGATTGGTCAGAATCACATCGCTTGCTAATAACAATCATTTACAGAATAATCTTGGGTCTATGAGTGCAGAGACATAATTACGGCCCATGTTGCCTCTCAGCACTGACTCACAAATGGTACCATGACAACAGAGGTTGAGTACTGTGCAAATAGATTCTGCCAGAGATAGAAAATCTCTTTGAATGTCTTTTAAAACTTCATCAATATTCCTCAAAGACCATTTCCATACATGTATGTTTCCTCAGATAAGAAGCCTCTGGAGATTGATGCCAGGATGAACATGATCGCCTGCCCTGATGGTCGGCAGCTACTGATGATCATGCACACAACCAAAAAGGATGCAGGGGTTTATGAGTGTGTGGCTACGAATCCCCTCGCCTCTATGACCAGCTCTTGCACGATATCCCTTGCTCGTAAGAACTGAGACATACCTCACTTTTTCGTTAACTATATTAGTGTATATAATAGTACCATATATAAATAACAAATAGACAACAGAGATCCTGGGAAGTAACAAGTAAGAGTTCATGAACAGATGATACGTTATACTAGGTGTGATACAGATTAAATACACTAGTATTAAATACTGTAGTTTTGCTAATACCTCTGTATTTGTTTTACCAGGCCTGCCTAATCGTCCTGGGACCCCTGAGATTCCTCAGAAGTACAACAACACAGCCTTAGTACTGTGGAGGCCCTCGGACACCATGGCCCCCTGCACATACTCTCTGGAGAGGAAAGCAGAGGGTCAGTCTTTTTAGATGACTCTCGTCAGATGTTCCATTTTTAGGATTGTTTTTTTATTTTTTATTAAAAAAATATAACAATAACTTTTTAGATTATATTCCTATTGTTAAATAGACATAAGCACAATGGGGTCTTGACTATAATATTTGGTTTGTACCTTAAAGCTACAGGAAAATGTCACAGTACTGTAGGTATGCATGTATTTCAGTGTGCAGTACACCTACTCCTTCACCTTCCAAACAAACTAATAAAAAACATGACTATTATGAAAATGAAATCAACAAGATTTCATTAAAAGACTTTGAGGTTGCTATGGCAACATGTGGGTTATGGCATTCAGTGATGAAGAAGAGATTAAGGCAATATTGAAGCAGACATGGCTCACAGTTTATGTCAAAATGTATCTGGAGGTAGTATGGATATAATTATCTTTTCTTTTTTTTTTTTTACTCCCCAGGTGAAACCAGCTGGCTGATCGTGGCAACAGGGGTCGCCGACTGTTACTACAATGTGGTGGACCTGCCGGCTGGGTGCCTCTACAGGTTCAGGGTGGCATGTGTCAACAAAGCTGGACAGGGCCCGTACAGCAACCTCTCAGAAGAAGTGGGCCTGGTTGCTTCAGGTATGCATTATCTCGCAGAAAATCACTGACAACGTTTTTGAATGCCAACCCCCCCACCTCAGGGCCCCCTATTGCCTGCTTTGCCTTCCCTGTTGCAACACCCCAGTGCACGAGTGATGAAGCCACTAGTGATAGCCTTGAAGGGCAAAGTCTGTACGATGACAAAACACAGCATAAGATATGATTCACCATTCCCAAACAATCCAGTGTGTGTTGGTGAGATGTCTCACACACGTAGAGCCATGTTTTGAATACACCAGAATCTGCATATATGATCTCTCTCCCTTTTTTTGTTCCTCAGAAGAACCAGCTAAATCCAGTGCTGCTGTCGTGGTCAAGACTGTCCCTGCAACTACTCCTCCTCCCCCTGTGGTCATGATGTCATCCATGAAAGTGTCTCCCATTAAACCAGCTCCTAGTAAATCCACTACAATTGCCCAACCCGTCCCTACCACAACAGCCCCCACAACATCTGTGGCTAAATCTGCTTCTCCAATAACCATCAAACCCCCTCTTCAGGTTGATGCTAGCCATCCTGCTGTCACTCCCTCCATTAGTGTAGCCCCCCCTGAGCAAGCTGTGGTTCAGACCACCACAAGTGTTCAAGCCGCGCCAGCAAAAGCTAAGACCACCCTCAGCATCAGTGTGGGCAAACCCAAAAGCAAGTTGACGACCCCGCCTGTTGTTCCACCCAAACCCAAGAGTCCTGTAAATGCAGTCCCTGGAAAAAACAGTAAACCCCCAACTCCTGTACCAGCCCCTGCACCTGTCATTGGGAAACCCATTTCATCCGTGCCGATGTACGTGCCAGCTGCAACTGCACGTGCTACCCCGCCTTTTCAATCCAGTTCAAGACCGACAACCATCCCTCCTGTGACGGTTACTCGTGTGACTGTTACTCCTGTGACTGTTACTCCTGTGACTGTTACTCCTGTGACCGTCACTCCTGTGACTATCTCACCAACGGTGGTGGTGGTGCAGAGCTTGACGCCTGTGGTGCAGGGAGGGGACGGCTGGAGTACCCCGTCTGGGCGGAATACCCCAACGGGACGGGTCACCCCAACGGGACGGGTTACACCCTCGGGACGCAGGACGCCACTGGGCAAGCCTGGTGAGGGATCTCTGCGCCAGGGAGTTCCACAGAAACCTTACACCTTCATGGATGAGAAAGCGAGGTAATGATTGCTGACAAATGCGTAAATGTGGTTGGCTACTACAGTATAAATAAAAAAAACTTTAAGTACATTATGTCCTGCTGAGATCCCTGATTAAGGCAGAAATTACGTTAGCGAGATGTCTTTCCTAATTTACTTTATTTCCTCAAACAAACACAAATTACAAGCATCGGATTTGGGAATAGTGGATTTACATCAATCTAGCCTTTGCTGCTCTGTTTGCCTGCTGAACTGATTTCCTATCCCTCTCACACAGGGGTCGTTTTGGTGTGATCCGCGAGTGCCGGGAGAACGCCACCGGCAACCTCTTCATGGCCAAGATCGTTCCATATGAGGCAGACAGCAAGCAGACAGTGCTGCAGGAATACGACATCCTCAAGTCCCTTCATCATGAGAGGATTATGGCTCTGCATGAAGCTTACGTCACACCGCGCTACCTGGTGCTTATCTCCGAGTACTGCAGTGGAAAGGAGCTGCTCCACAGCGTCATAGACAGGTGAAGCCAAACTGGAAGCTGTGTTTGCAGAAGTAATTGGTTGCTCATCTGATTTGATTAAGCAGAAACATAATATCTTAATTTCATTTGATTCATCACTGAGTACTGGCTTAAAATATTCCTTCTGCAGTCGCTCAACAAGCTGTTTTCTCTCAGGTTCCGTTACTCCGAGGATGACGTGGTGACCTATGTCGTGCAGATCCTCCAGGGTCTGGACTACCTGCACACCCGACGCATCCTCCACCTTGACATCAAGCCAGAGAACATCATCGTCACCTACATGAATGTCATTAAGATCATAGACTTTGGCAGCGCTCAGATGTACAACCCTCTCTTCCTCAAGCAGTTCAGCCCTCCTATTGGAACACTGGAGTACATGTGTAAGTCCTGCTTTTCTCAGACCTCTGCTACAACCACACTAATACGTTTTACATTTTAAAATGCATCAATTTTGCTATGTACACGTCTGGCGTCTACTATTCTATACTAAGTAGAAACTGGTAGAAAGAGAGACCTTTGAAAACTGTGACTCAGTCGCCCAAGTTCGCTTCCTGATTGGGTCTCATCATTATGACTCAACTACCAGTGCTGGTGCAAAACATTGTGCTAACACTTACATTGAGTGTGCACATATGTTATTGATTCAAAGAGTATGAAGGAACAGTCTTTGCTGGTCTTGATCTTTTGTTATCTATTTATACTGATCTTGTTATTTCTGTTCTTGAGGAGGTTTATGTAACAGTAGGTGGGCGCACACAAGCTATGAAAACAGAGGAGGAATATTTAATAGAGCTGCTGCACCATCACAAAAACAAAATCAAAAATCCTAAACTATAGTTAGTGTTCTACAAAGATGATTTGCAGATGAAATTACTTGTGAAATAATGACTATGCATCTTCCTCCTTTCTTCTCCTTGCAGCTCCTGAGATGTTGAAAGGGGATGTGGTGGGTCCTCCAGCTGACATCTGGAGCGTGGGCGTACTGACTTTCCTCATGTGAGTCTCGCTTTCACAGCTTCCACTCAGCAGCTCCTCTTTAAATAGAAATGTTCTTTAGGTGAAATGTGCCGGCTGCATTTGCACTGATATCTGGTTTCTTCATTCACAACTAACACGATGAACCAGCTGAATTGATACTTTTAAAATGGTACTGGTGTTTTAACTGTTTAACTGGTGTTTTGACTTGACAAATTCTCTCACTGGTTATACAGGTTGAGTGGCAGGTCTCCTTTCATGGAAAATGATCCTCAGGAGACTGAAGCCAGGATCCAGGTGGCAAAGTTCGACCTCTCCAAACTCTACCAGAATGTGTCCCAAAGTGCCTCTCTGTTTCTTAAAAAGATCCTGTGTAGCTACCCCTGGTAAGTTTCAGTCCTTTTGCTAATTCCCATATTGAACATCATTTCTGAACAGGATCTGTAGTTAGTTCCTCACTGTCTGGTCTTCAACAGGGCCCGTCCATCTATTAAGGACTGCTACAATAACGCCTGGCTCCAAGATGCCTACCTGATGCGCCTGCGTAGGCAGACTCTCACCTTTACAACCACCCGTCTCAAGGAATTCTTGGCCGACCAGCAGCGCAGGCGAGAGGAGGTGGCCACCCAGCACAAAGTTCTCCTGCGGTCCTACAAGAGCTCGACACTAACCCCCACCAGCCCCACCGCGCCATACGTGCCAGCCTCACCCACCACACCCGGTACCCAGTGAAAACAGGCTTCCAAACACCAGTGGTTGGGACTGTACAAGGGGGATCCTCAGAGTGAGACATGACTTTGGGGCACGAGGCACAACGGCCCCTTCAGGTCTGAGAGGTTGAACTTGTTTCAGAAGAAGAGAAAACTCTTGAAAACAGCAGTGATCTACAGAAACACTCGATTCTTTATCTTCTTCAAGAGAAATCTTTCCAAGAGAATCTAAAAGAATGATTTCATGTCAAAAGAACTCTTACAACATGACTGCATTTTTTTATAGTGTGGACCTTGTTCAGACAAGGCAGGGTGGTGTCTTCAAGTTAGTACCTCAAGGTTTGTAACTTTGCAAATATTTTGGATATTCTTTTTCTTTTCTTATGGTAAACTCCACACTGATTACAGGGGACACATGAATGCATTTGCCAACCCATCGTGAAAGGCTGAAAATTGCTGTTATGGAGTTTTCATGTTAATGGTTTAATTGAAGTACAAGTTATTCACAAGGTACAAAAAAAATACTTAGCACAACTCCAAAACAAGGTCTACTGAAACAATGATGCCTTTTCCAGCGTAATACATCAACGCTCTTATGACCATAGTCTCATAGTCAGAAGCCAAATGTTCCATCAATGATGTCTAATTCTCTGTCCTTGATTAAAGACAACCTAGGATGCTAAATATCTTCCTCCATTAACTGAGGCTGCATCCACACAACTACGTTTTCATTTGAGAGCGCATCATCTCCTTATGCCTGGTGTCCACACTACTTGAGAGTCCACTGCTGACCCAGTTTTAGTTTGAAAACTTTGGGGCTGAATTTTTTTCTGGACATAGAGATTCGTCAGGCGCTTATCAAATAACCCCCTTCTGGAAGAGAAAAAACAGGCATTAGCCTCGGCTACCAGTGTAGAACGCAACATGGATAATCAATTGCAAGCGTTGCTGACCCAGCTGTCATCGCTAACAGCTGTTGTGCAGTTAAAATCTGCATTTTTACAACGATAGAACTGCTTACATGCATAGATGAGGTATTATTCAAGCAACAATTATTCTGCAACAAACAAGCAAATGCTTCCTGTTTACACCTGCATGTGCATGCCCAGTGTACCTGAGTGGTCACTTGTTATATGTTTTAAGGCGCGTTAGTATGGACGGGGATTAAAACTAATACAGAGCCAAATCGCTTGTGTGGACAGAGATCGTTTTAGTTTGAAAATGCCGTTTTCAAACAAAAACATAGTAGTACGGATGTAGCCTTAATGTATTACATTAATATTCGCAGTGTGATCTGTGCTACCTGAGTTTTTATACTGCCACAACACCTCAGATGATGGTCAAGACTGTAGCAGCTCCAGAGAGAACTCAATCTGTTTCATTTAGACTTTATAAAACGTATATATTCATTTGTGAAGATGCACTGGTGGGTTCTCTACAAGGGCTATTTACAAAAGGACTCTTTTTACTCAGCACAAATTATCTTCCCCAATGTGACATTAAGTGACTCCATGCAGTGCCGTCGCTGTGTTGGTGCCGAGCAGACACTCGTTCCTTCACCACAAATAAGCTAACAAACACTGCATTGGCTTCCAATTCAACATCACTCTCCCTCTCAGCCCAGTGTCGAGGAAACAGCTTGACCATCCGCTCAGATCGATATATCCACAGATTTTAAATGAGGTTTTACACGTTTGATGAGTCACTTTTTTCTTTGACTGTATAGAGAGAACTTTGCCTGAGGTCCTCATTAAATGTTAGATTGTTTGGGGGGTTAGTGGAAAGGTGAATAACTTTTGAACCCACTGGTGATGTAAGGGTGTGTCTAAGTGCCCTTAAAGAGTGAGTCAGCATAAAAATACCTTTTACATTTCATTGACAGAGGACGTTGATGAAAACATTGCTGCTCTTGTTCTACATCTATTTTTCAAATGCTAATAGCTAAGCTACTGCTTTTTTTGGGGGTTTACACAAATTAGTTTTTAAATGGCACAACCTTTTAGATATAAAGTAAGGAAGGGATTTAAATTGGTTATAATTAGCAAAAAACGTTAGACAAATTATTTATTTATTATTTATTAGAGTAGCATACACCTTTATAGCTTCCTGTTCATAGAAGTTTACATGGCACTGTAAACAGTGATAAAACCAAATCAGTATCTAGGCAACATTACTGCCCATGCAAAGCATTCAATCAGAAATCTGAGACAATCCATACACCTCAAGGAAAAGTTTAATTTAACGCACTTTCTCTTGTTCCATGCTCTATGTATAAAATGTATTGAGGTTCCCTATCTACCTCTTCTTAAATAAGTCAAATAACATCATCATCAAGTGTGTAAATGAACGGGTTCCTGCCTCCTTAACTGGTCGATATTAAAACCATTAGAAAAAAGCTGTTCACACACCAATTAAACACATTACATGGCCCTTTTCAGGGATAATACTGAAAACTGAAAGTTGACATGTATTGACACTTGTCCCTTGGGTAGATTGAATATGACTCAGTTGCCTACTGCTGTTTAAACATTTTACATTGTACGTATTAACATGTGATTCTAAATGTTTTGCATTATAGTCTGTTTCCAAATGTCACATCTGAGAAAATATCTACAGTCATATCCCCCTTTTTTCCTGAGGATGGCTCATTCTGAAGACTATAGTTCCCTGAAGCCTATCCGTAAGAATGACACTTAAGAATTAGATTTGATTCATCCTCATTCTTTCATGGTAAATAAAATGGCAAAGTTGTATAATTTCTGATGTATTGCTTTGCCGTGTGGGGGCAAATTCAGTTTGCAGACCAACATGTCAGACATTAGCACACATGTCACGTGTCCTGGTTTCAACCCCAGATTTGCACGCTTCCCACAGAACGTGTCATTTGACAGTAGATTAAGTTTTAAAGAAATGAGATGCAGACCCCAACGCTGAGTCTTTTTGGGTGTAAAACTGCATCTTGTATCAAACTACGAGTTATTTTGTTCTGTGTATTGACTGAAGGATGTTGCTGATAACTCTATGAAATTATTTTATTAGCTCTATATATTCTTATGCTATTGCTAGATAAATACTAACTTTTTTCTGCAGCTCTCTTGTCTCTTTGGCTTCATCGTTTTTCCTATGCAGAGTAAAGTTAATCACACAAATGAAGTTGTTTTAAACCTGAATGAAAACATGCAAGATCAGCATGATGGTGCAACGTTGCATAAAATCCAGAGTTTCTGTGCACTGTATTGGCTCCGTTCTTTCAATCACACGAAATTAAACTACATCGGCTTGTAAGCAGACGACGGGTGTTTTGAAAAGTAAAGTTGTTGAACGCTCCACATTTTGTATTAAAATCCTATGCCGTATTTTGTGGGATGTGTTGCAGTGCCTCGTGATGGATATTAGACCCACAGAGAAAATAGTTTGGTACACGAATTATTTTTGACTATATGAATGTGACTGCTTCGTGTGTGTTTCACAATTTGTTTATTTATTGAGTGACTGTATTTGTTACAGCTTCTGCTTTTTATTTGGTGAACTTTCTGAATCTGGCATGGACAAGGCATGACAGCTGTGAAGGCTATTAACAATAAAGGCACTATGACAAATGTACGAATACGATGTAGCCATTTGTATCAAGTGGGTATAAAAGGTGGTTAAAAGAAAAGCTGTTAGTGCTGAATTTGAGTTTAATGAAACTAAAGATATTTGAATGGTCTGTGGTCAGCTCAGGCTGCACCAACTCCCTCTGAATGACCCTGAAGTCAAGCAATTATCTGCTTGTTTCCACCAGGGACGACTCACACATTTCAATCCACTCCCTCCACTACTTAAACAACCACCAGCAAAACTATTAACTGCTCCGAGGATTCTCCAGAGTGTTTGATGTGAATCCTAAATAAGGATGTGAAAATGCCTCCGGAACACTTGTTGTGTTCAGTCTTCGGGCCTGTCGTGTGTTAGAGTGTTTCCTCATATCCAAAGAAGGTGAAGGAACGTCTGGGTGAGGATTAGTTTGTCATGATCCTTGAAGAACTATCAAGCCCCCCCCCCCAGACCTGCAGATATAAAGCATGAGGCCATTTATTCTGATTGACTCTGGAGTCGATCAGGAGCAGTGTGCATCTCCAAGGTGACAAATCTGACAGTGAGTTGCGTTTGAAACAGTATTTCTACAGTGAGGACAGTAGATTGGACGAGAAAGAACATTGTTTCTCTGTGTTTTACGTGAGTGCTGACCAGCTCTGACTGCTGCAGATGTCCACGAAGGCTGCACCCCCCCCTGGATGCACCCTGAACATCGACGATCCTCACGTCCAGGAGGCTGCGATCCGAATCCAGGCTTCGTATCGTGGACACCGGTACTAAAATCTCCAAGTCGTTTCACTTTCTTTAACATTGTGAGATGTTGTGAGGCGTTTTTCAACATTTTCACTGTTTTCCCGGGGACATAATGAATAGATCTTAATGCAAATAAGTTAGAGACATTTAGGAGACTGATATCTATGAGGCTTTGAAATTTGGTGCAGCTTGGTTGAAAGTAAGGGGACTTTTAGGCCTTGGAGGTGGTATGTGCTCTACTCTGAGATATTCTGGTTGATGACAAAGTGCCTTTTGAGCTCTTTGAGAGTTGTCTTGTCTTTGAATTTTGCCTTTATACTTGTTCAGATAAACTGGGTAATTTGAAAGAAAAGAACCCACATAATGATCAATATGTTTATATTCTTACGTTTCCCACATAGGTCACGTAAAGAGCTGCGGGAGAAAGGTCCTCCAAAGATCCTGCAGGAGCTCAAAGATGTGGTTCTAGTCGAGGGCAGCGCCGCAAAGCTGGAGTGCAGAGTCAGCGCCTTCCCCGATCCTTTCATCGTCTGGTACAAGGACGGCAAAGAGCTGAAGGACGGTCCCAAGTATCGCTACGTGTTTGAAGACCCCGATTTCGTGGCGCTCGTGGTTCCAGATGGGGTTCTGGCCGATCTGGGAAAATACACCGTTACCATCAAGAATCCTTTTGGACAGACGTCGGGATCTGCTTGTATTCTTGTGGAGGGTGAGAACAAACTGCTAACTTTAGCAAGCGTTTGTTATTGCTGTGCTTTGCAGTGGGGAATGAAAGTCAAAGCCAATTTATCAGGGACGGTGGGATCAGAAATCAAACAGCTTTCAGGTATAATTCAACATTTTGAGAAATATGCTTGTTTTATCTTCAGACAGAATCAGATGTTAGAGGTATGGATCGTCACTCTTACCACGAAAGTGTACAAATACTTTCAAAAACTTACTTTTAACATCTTATTTCCTGGATAATGCAGTAATACTTTTTCCAAAGTTAGAAACCTCATCAGACATGTTTCTCTCCATTCCTATAGTGTCTCCTATAAGTGAAACCTCCCTTAAGCAGTACCCAGTAGTATTTGATAAATCATCTGACTAATGGAGTTCTTGCATCTTGCTCTCTTAGTCCCTGCTAAAGTTTCCAAAGGCCCAGACAACCTAAAGGCTAAGAGAGGAACAACAATCGTGCTCAAGGCTGAAATAAGGGGAGAACCACCACCAGACGTCGCGTGGCTTAAAGATGGAGACGACATTGAAGAAGACGACAGGTAGGCGAATTCAACTCACTTGGAAAGACAATGAAATTTGAGAGCATTTTCATGAGGAAATACACAAACAATGGTGTGAATAAATGTGCCGTGGTTGTGTTTCAGGGTTTTCTTTGACGTCGGAGACACAAACACAATCCTGACCATCAAAAATGCTAAGGTGTCGGATGCTGGCAGGTATGAGGTGTTTGTGGAGAACAAACTAGGCACAGACCAGTCCTTTGCTCGTGTGGACGTCCTCCAATGAGGTCTCAGAACTACACCACAATTCCCCCGGTGCTGACAGTGCTACCCAGTGGACAACATACTGTATGAACATCCTGTTTAAAGCTGTACATAAAATCATGAGAACAATTAAAGGTTTTTTGCTGACTGAGTGTGTTTTTTTTATTATCCACTGTGCTTTGTGTATTGTGAGAGTGAGTGCAATATTTGTTTTGGGTAAAAATAGTAAACACTAGTGATGAAATGAATCAAGTCTCATGTGTACAATCTGAGAGTCTCTGCCACCACCTAGCTGTGATCAGAAGAATTACAGGTTCAGGTACTGGTTATAGCCATATCCCAGCTGTGTGTGTTTACAGTTGTCAATACACATAGGGAGTATATATACACAACTTGATTTTGAAATCAAGCATTGCAAGTATACTTCATGTATATATATATATAATCTATCTCAGTCACATATATTGATTAGTTACACCTGCGCTTACCTTGTATCTCATGTCAAGATGAAGGCTGTGAAAAATAGTTTTTTATTAAGTACTATAGCTCATGTTTATCATCATCTGTCGCCATAAAAAGATTTAATGAGATACAGTTCGAAAAACGTGCACCTGCGGTCAGATTTCACGAGGGGACTCTAAAACAACATTGTATACAATATAGTATAAATATAAGTGAAAATAAAAATAGATTTAAAAAAGTGTAATGTGTATTGTAAATAAAATAAAAAATATAGTGCCGAATAGAAATTATTAGAAATTATAATAAAATAACCAGCGAGACTAATACTTAACAAAAGTGCAAGTAAGTAATATGGGATATTAAACATGATATTGAAATAAAATTATGTAAAATATTTATATCAATGTGTGTGTGTATGTGTGTGTGTGTGTGTCCCACTTGAACTTGAGAAATGTTTGTTTATTGTGCCCCCCACACACAACATCCGCCCCTGCTTGCATCCATTAAATAAATAAACAAATGAATAAATAAATCCTTGTTTTAGTGGAGATCTTTCATCCTGAATAGTTGGATATAGTAGTAACAGTTACCTTCCTCCCTGTGTGGCCACTTTAAACACTGCACTTCCTGGTTGGTCGGTTTCAAGGCGCCCCACCCCCCCACTCCCTCAAAGTCTGTGAAGTTCAACCAGACGCTTCGCACTAAATAAAACTTTTACTTAAACCCAACTAAACGTGCACGTGTTCCCCCCCCCCCGAACAGCGGGAAATGAAGCGTTAACACGTGTTGTTTCCCCTCGCACGCACTTTGTACGAACACGGGAAACTTATCAAAAGTAAAATTAAGAGTCAAAGCACCAGAAACATTCACGCTCGACACAAGGAAACGAGCTGCAGCTGAAGTGAGTGCACGAGCCTCACATCCTGTATTGTGACTTTAAGACCGGGGCTTCCTTGAAACCGCCCGGCTCCGTGTTAGCGTGAGCAAACTTGTGCACCGTAACTTTTTACTTGGAACTTTAATGAACAGGTATTTATTGTTTGCTTTGATCGGCGCAGTTAGCTCTTCTCTCTCTCTCGCTCGGCGCGGTTCTTCTTCGCCCAGTATGCGTGTTTGCAGACGGGGAGCGGCCGCGGTGACATGCATGTTGTTAATCTGGCCCTAACCGCTGGGAACTGACTTCTGCACATTAACGCTAAAAAAAACACAACAACAACAACAACAAAAACAAAACAACGCGGTGCTGTGAGAGCGACGGACCCAATGGACCCTTCTCCGTCCATTATAACGCAAGTGACCAGGGAGGAGGAGGAGGAGGAGGAAGACGCTCGCGGTGAGGAAGGTGAGTTTGTGTGTATGTGTGTGTTGGGGGGGGGGGAGAAGTTTTCTGGAAGTTTTCAGCTGCGCATGACACTGTGACCGGGACACGGGACACTCGGGGCGGAGAGGGGTCACTGCTGTCAGCTGCTGCTCCCACAGACCCACCTACACTGGTCCCAGTTCCAGTACACAACCACGTACATGTAGAACCCCACCAGCACCACCAGCCCCCGGGTTCTTCTCACTGTTCTGACCCGGCTCTGAGTTCACTGTGCCCGGCGTAGGCCCCAGCTGTGGAGAGCAGCTGTCATACATGGAACACAAAGTAAGGACATGTGATTTTAAACAAGCGTCTGAAGCTGAAAGTGACTTAGTTGTGTTGCGCAAAGTTTGCGTTGAGTAATGCGTCCATTCGTCCACGGGGGCGGGGCCACAGGCGCTGACAGCTGACTGTCACTGTTGTTTATGGACGTTGAGCTACTTCAGCTCATTATTTATTCATTCACTTTCACAAACCGGCCACACAGAGGATCCTTTGACGTCCTGGTGAAGTCTGACACGATGTGTGATTGTTGTAGTGATCAGGAAAACACAGGCTGTTGGCCTTTAAAGCTATGAACCGTGTCAGCGGGGTTAATGTGAGGCTGCAAGCATTTTCATGTTCAGGTCAGAGGTCACCGAGAGGGTCGTTCCTAAAGCTTTAGCTTGTTGTTACTTGAAATAGTAGTTCATGGTGGATAAGATACAGTACGATGAGATAAGATACGATTTAGATGAGATGAGGTCAAATAAGATGTAATGAGATGTGATACAATAAGATGCAAAGTGCCAGTGGGTGCTGGATCCTTTCAGCCTCTCATGAGTCGTCAATCCTTGAACTCAGTTTTAAGAACAAGATATTTTTCCTGTTTTCATCTGCGGAGAATCGGTTTATTCCGGAAGCTGCAAACCAGGCCAACTCGACAAAACGACACCAGTGGCTTCAGTGATGATGTTTACATCAAATTTAGAAATTTGACTAGTTATTAAATGCAAAATCGCCCCTAGTCCTATAGCAAATGTCGATAAAGTGTGTGAATGAGAGCTCACCTTAGGCTAGAAGACGTCCAGGACATTTAACAAGAGCTGCTTTCACTGGAGATGCTCAGCTGACTGGAAACATCGAACACCACAAACCTGTGTAATGTTGATGCTAGAGAAGCGGCCATTGATAAAATCTGGCCTCCCTTTCTGTTGTGGAAGTCGACATGTAGATGAAGCTGCTGTGTGCAGTAACTCACTGGTGGAAAATGTTTACTCAGAGTATAATTACTCTGATTATTGATCATCGCACTTACAGTAGGTCGGAGCACAATGGCCCTGTGTTTGACCCCCATGTCCTCTCCAAATATGTATTTATCTGTGTATTTCTTAGCTGCAAAAGTGTTGAAATCAATCAATACATGTAAAATTGATGAGCCATAATTCTTGCAGCTGCTAATAAAAGTGCCACCTAGTGTTCTCCAGAAAGAAGGGATGGATCCAGGGGGCACTGGCAGTTGAAAAGTGATTGTATTCTCTATTATTCTATATTCTAAACATATTCAATGATGTGTGGCTTTAAATCAAAGAGCTAACAGTAAACAAGGAATGACTTAAATATGCACCTCACTGAATCAGACACTGTGCATGGATGTTGGACATATAATTGGACCCTTATGGCCCCAGATTTAGAAAAGTCCTAGTTGTGCCAGTGTTTCCTAACAGAGCCCAGCCGCCTGTGTTGGCCTGAGTTTTATGTGTGTGCTTTGGCTTCCTCCCACAGCAACAAGCACAAAGGTTAAGCATCAGATATACTGCTGTCACCCATTTGGCTGTGGGTTACTGTTTGGTAATTCGCAGTGGGGGAAATGAGAAACAAATCTCCAGTAAGATCTACCAGTGTAGCTACAGGACTTAATGATATAATATCTAACAATACTCCAATTAAAATGTTACTGTCCTGTCACCAGACAGAGACATAAGACCAGTGGTGGTTGAAGGAAAGAAGACAGTATGAGATGATGCTCTGAATCTGTAAGTGAAATGTTTAGTCAGGAGGTGGCAGCACCGTCCAGCTCTGCCAACTCAAGCCAGGGTCTGGGTTTTACATTCTCCTGGCCAAGAGGTCATGAGTCCAAAACAGGGCGCTAGTCCAGAAGAGGGGCTGGAGGAAAAGGAAAAGGGCCGGTTGTCTCTAGCGTCTCTGTTTTCACACGGTGCTGCAGCCAAACGACGACATCATGAATCCTTGAAAACTATGAATCTTTATTTAAAAATGTATTGTCCCAAACACCCACTGAGCCTTGAGGTTAATTATTTGTTTGGTGGCGTATTTATCACACACGTCTTCTGCCATATGCAGTTTTATGGGCACAATTATGGTGCTATTAATGTGTATTTATAGTAAATATCCTTTTTCAGCGATTGTTTTCTGTTCCATCTGTCCACTGACGTCAGCTGTAACTTTAAAGTATAATAACTAGTTGTTTTTCTGCCGTGGCTTGGGACAGTGTGTGAAATGAATATTTTTCAGACGCAAAATTTCTCAAGACCTTGAGCTGACCTGACCTACGGCTGCCGTGGCCACCATGAACCTCCCGCGCCATTTGCTGCGCGGGGGTGTGAAGCGGGTTGTCAGATCGTAACAGAGTATCGGTTGTCAAAGAGGCGGAAAGTCGGTCGTGGGAGGCCTCATTCTTGCTGCATCTGGATAGGAATAGAAGCAGCCAAGCACACTGGCATGCCTTGCCCGAAAGGGTCCCAGATAAGCCCGCTTTCAGCTAAGCAGGCTAAAACATGCTGATGTGGCGTGAGGTTGTTGCTGCCGCTTGGAAATGCTGTAACCTCATTATCAGTGTCTGAGCCTCTTGGACGGGGAGGTGTGAGGAATGTCGCAGTAGTTTGCTTCGTGCTCATTCCTGCCACCTAATTACTCACGATTAAACAAAGAGCTGCAGCTAAGAAGTGGAGCCACGATCACAACAGTGTGATTAGCATGTCATTTGTATAATAGACACTGGTGTGAAAGACCTTACCTACCTCAGCTGCCTGTGGCACATTTGGCTAAACTGGGTTTGCCATCTGCTTTTTAAAATGCGGGTGCGACTATGATCAGTGTGTGGCCCTGAACTACCAGTGGACTGTCGGCTTTAAGAGGTTTTCCTTGGTCCTGTATGATCTGACCTGCACATGCAACATGGGGCTGCTCAGTAAAAAGCTGTTTATGCTGCTTCAGGCTATTTGGGGGATGACTAAACTTTAAAGAAAACTACTAGACATGGCTCAATATGAATGAGGGGTTATAGACAAGTTTGGGAGCTAAGGTAGAAGTAGATGCTTTACAGCTCTTGTTACATGCAAATGCAATTCAATTAATTGAGTGATTATTAATTAATTAATTAATTTAGTATTGTGCAGTCATCTGTCACCCCCATTCTCAAGGGCTTATCACCCACTTTTATTTACAGCCAATTGGTATTTATTTACGTTTTGGAAACAAAGCCATTCCTGTGACTCCAGTGAACTATGACGAGAGCCATAATCTACAAATGAACAAAACGTGGACCAGCGGTGAACCTTTCCAGGACTGACCGAGCACTTTGATGACTCGTCCACGAGATCTGAAGATCTGCAGGCCTGACTTGCCTCTGTTAAGATCAGTGTTCACGATTCAGAAATAAGAAACCACTGTTATCCAAAATGAAGACAAAGGCTCATCTTACATTTGCCACAAAAACATCTAGTGGACCCCCAAGACTTTTGGAATAACACTTTTAGGGAAGAAGAAGAAGAAAGGAAGCTTTTGGAAAACATGGGTCACATTTCATCTGGCATAAAGCTAACACAGAGTTTCACAATAAGAACATCATACCAAACATTAAACACGGCGGTTGTGTTGTGGTCTGGAGCTGCTTCATGATGAGACCATGAATTTGCTCTCTATCAACATCTATCTTTATGCAGCAGGACAATGATCTGAAGCACACAAGCAAGTCGACCTCTGAATGGCTCACAAGAAATAAAGTCAAAGTTTCCAAGTGGCTTAGTCATGTCCGAACTTAAATCAAATTGAGATACTTTGCCAAGACCTCAAACGGACAATTCATGCTTGAAAATCCTCCAATGTGGCTGAATTAAATTATTTTAATTGCAGTTGTTTCCGCTCAGGGTGGAAGAACCAGTCACTAGATTTTTGGAGGCAATTACTTTTTGGATTGTGTGTATACTCACATTGTTTTTATCTTATATTAAGATTAGTTGGATGATCCAAAACATTTAAATGTGACAACTAATCAAAAATAGAAAAATAAAATATAGAAAAAGGGTCAAATACTTTGGTTGGTTTGGTTTTGGTCACCTCTTTTTATTTTGGACCTGAAGTCCTTCCATAAGGAGCCAGTGTCTGTTCAGGTCCACATTCTGTTGATGTTGACATTTGCAAAGTAGACATGATGGTTCGGAGGCTTTGGGAATGACATGATGTTGCAGAGTGTACAGTGTCAGTGGCTTAATTTAGTTTCATTTTTCTCCGGGTGCACTGTGAAACATTTCAGCGCAGTGTACACACGCTGCTGAGCCATTTCCTGCTGCGGAGTGTGGGTTAAACACGGCTTTGTCCAGGGCCTGTTTTCTTTGTGGCCTGGTCTGAGTATGTCGCGCATGTATAGAGAATCTCACCGTTAACCGCTGTCAGCAGCTGCTCTGCTCGTCTATTTTTAGTGCTCTGATGTGTAATTTCAGAAGTGGTTATGCACCGGGCCGCGTGACGTCTTTTAACACTCGGGCTTCACCTGCCCAGTTCCCTCGCCACACGTGTTTGCACACAAACCTTTCATCTTGGGACCAGGAAGCATGTCGGCGCCATAATGACCTGCTCACCAGTGGCTTCGTCCACTTTAAGCTCCAGTTGATTGAAGCAGTCATCAGGACAAGTCCATAGGGAATAACACGGACGAAGAGAAAGGTTAACAGTGTTTTTAATGAGCTGAGGTACATTGATAAATGTATACTAGGATTTAAGTGCTGTAATATGTCTATCTGTGTTTTGTTTTTACTAATATATATTTCATTTTATAATCTGGGGTTTGTGTTTTGTATGTAAAGCCAGTAGTTACCTCAATAATATTAAAATATGTCATAACTATTATCATAATGTGGTGATAAAAAAACCCATTCTCATAGAAAATTAAACTGAACAGATGTATTTACAGAATCAGGTTTTACGCTAATAAATTACATGTAATCAAAGCAGTTTATGGGTTAAGAAAAGAGGATGTAGCACCTTGTTATTTGGCACATTTTGATTTGTGGATATGGGCTATACAAATAAAAATGTATTGATTGAATTTCTTTAATCTGCAGTATATCTGATTTCCAATATTCCTCCATTAGATAAAGATTTACAGTTACAGTGAAAACTATTTCAACATTTACTTAATATAATAACAATAATTTGGCTTTTAATGGCTGGGTTTATACATCCAGGTGAACAGTAAACATACAGCACAGGGCTGTTATTAATGACTACTTTGATTATTGATTTAATCTGACAATTACTATATATGTTTACTGATTTTTTTTGTATTATAAAAGTAGTGATTAAAAACAATTTAACATTTAAAAATCTTGAGGTCCAAGAGAGGAGTTTCTCATTCTCTATTTATTACTATCACATAGGACAGAGATGAGCCACAAATCCTTCTTGCTATAAAAGTTCAGATTATTTCATGTGACTCTGATTTGATGAAACATCCAGTATTGTTCTGTATCAACTGCCGGCTCCTCTGTTTGTTGATCGCTCAACCAGGGAGACCACCGGCACTACTTCTGCAATCATCACACATTTACACCCAAAGCAGGCTGTCGGGTCCGTGATGCGCCCCCCCCCACGCTGAGGCTACAGATTTAGTCTTGTCTGAGCGGCTCGCTAATGTCCCGGCTGACAGCTCTGACATCAGGGCTCAGCTGGTTTCTCCGAGTTTTTCTTTCTTTCTAAATACCAGCTCTCATCACGCTGACACCAGCTGGTGGTGTTTTCTATCTGTTGTTACATGGGTTAGTGAAGTTAAGACAAAATGTTAACTAGTATACAATACGTGTGTTTTTGTATATGTCATCATCACGTCTCATGTGTGCAACCAAAAATACCAACGTTTAATGGTAAATGTTGTTTTCATTATTTTTGTCTTTTGTCAGTGCAATGTGCAACAACTCATTATAAAGTTGAAGATCAACAAAGTTCAAACCTTTTTTATTTTGAAAAAAACAAACAACTTTACTTTTGTTTTCACAAATATTCAGCAAACGTTTCTGGTTTATCAGAAAAACAAGTTTTCAACAGCTTTTTGTTAATAGAAATACTTACAAAATGATGCTTCTCTCTGTGTAATGTTTGGCGTTATGCGTGCCGTAGAGAAACAACTGTAATTTAAACAAATTCTTAGAATGAAACAATAACAACATTCACCAGGATGTCGTCACCTGATTATTTTTGTGGGCTGAACCGTACACGTTTGCTCTCTTATGCAATCTATTTTAACCTTTTGCTGCGCATCTGAAATAGCCGGAGACAGACTATACACCGAACACAGCAGGGGTCCGGCTGACATGAGGTGCTGCCCGGATCAGATACCCTGGACGAGCGCTGGCGGATCCAGCCCTTGCCAGATGTGACTTAACAAAATACACGTTACTCTAGTTACTGATGGAATAAAACTGTAGCAAAACACAAGTGCATACAGAAAATATTACATTGTCCATTGATTTGCATTTTAACTGTAGTTACTGCCTGATATGATCTTTTGCGCTGAAGAATGATCACAGTCAGTCCCACAGATTTTAAATTGAGATGAAAGAGCAGTGGTCTCAGTTTCAGCCACTTCCCGGAATGTGTATATCTATCGATTTTGAGGAATGTGGAATCAGTACAGTATGTCCATCATCTCTTATATAACCTCTATCTCTCTCTCGTTCTGCTTCAGGTGCCCACACAGTTTCCCCATCGAGGAAGCCTCGCAGCAGAGGCCTTTTCCGCAGTCTCTTCTGCTGCCTGTGTCGCAAAGAATCAGAGCCGACTCCGGTGAGGAACAATGTCCCCTTACTGGAAGAAAATGGGACTCTGTCAAAAGTAAGTTCCTCTGGCAACATCCCTCCAGCTCCTCCTAACGAGATTGACTTTCTCTCGCCCTCCTCCTCGCTCGTCTGCTGAGCAGCATGTGGTCCGCACTGATTGACAGCCACGTGACGCCTGAAACACATGTTTTCTTGGCTCAAAGCTGTTGGTGTTTACTCACCTCTCCTGTGCCGAGAAGTATCGTGCAGCAGCATTTCAAAATTTACTCCATGTTCAGGCATCAATCAAAAGGACGAAGAATTACAAGAAGTGCAGGAGTTGGGAGTAAATGTTACAGGAAGATCGCTGCTCGCCCAAAAGTCCAAAAACAGACACCGTAGCGGTGCCACAAGCAGGACACACAACACTAGATCCTGCATTGGAGACATCCTTTGGCTTAGAAAACTATGATACATATCAGATATCAGGCATGATCCGATTAATTTTAGAAACTGATAACTGATCCATTACTACACAGATTATGTGTGAACGGTGTTTGAAAATGAAAAAAATGTTAATAGGGTTTGGATGTTTACGTTTGTGGAATGGTGCTTAATCCACCAGTGACCACTACTCCTTTAATTATCTTTTTTGTGATTATACTTCCCATAGCACAAGTGATTATAGTTATAGTTATGGAAAACAACTTGGCTTTAGTCGGTTATGGTCTGAAGATCAAGTAGTCAAGATCTTCTCACGTGTCCGTTTCAGATTTATGCCTGACTTCAGCCTTTTATAGAGATTTGATATTCCAGAAGTTATTTGTCACTTCTTTCCAAGCCCCCAAAATAAATTGCTTGGTCTCTGGTGAAGGAAGGGGTGGGGGGGGTTGAGTCAAGCGCTAGTCTCAGTTTTGGTTGTGACAACCTGTCATGTCATCGTGCATGCTGCTCCTGTTGCTGTTACTCTCTCAGGCTCCTCAGTGACTCCCCCTTCCAGCCATGTGAATATCCACTCTGAATGGACCCTGACCAGTTACCCGTCGCTCTGCTGGACTTGTACTCCGCAGGATCCTTAGAGACGGCAACATCCTGACCCAATGCATAGAGGATAAACTTTGAGCAAACATAGACTGACAAAGCATTTCACGATGTATTTGGAAAACTCTGCGCAAGTTAAAGTCTCTGGAGAAGGGGAGCCATCAGCGGAAGTCATGCTTGCAGAACAATGCCAGGTTCCCGATTTAACAGAAGCTGCAGATTTAACCAGCCCTTTGAAAGGAAGCACTGAACTCGGCATGAACGTCCTTGTGGAATACACAGAGCAAGTTGTCAGCAGAGTTATGGACTCGTCTCTCCTTTGCATGGAGCACTGCAGGATGAGTGGAGATGAGGCTGAATACAGCAGATATTGCAACGGACACGCTGAGAGCTTTGAGCAATATTCAGCAAGCAGCATATTTTTCGAATCCGAGCAAACCCTCGATAAGTGTGAGACTTCGAGGTTAAGCCAACCATTTAATGAATGTGCTCAACACTGCGAGTGTTTTAAACCTTGCAAGTCCTCTGAGCACAGTGCTAATCATAGCGTAGCTTGCAACAAATGTTGTCCTTGCTGTGAACACTGGACAGAACACCTCGGACTATTTCAGCAATGCAAGCCCCCCGGTCAACAGTTTGAGTCTCTCGACTTTGAGCGAGACAAATTGGCAATAAAATGTGACAGTTTAGGGCTGTGTGAAATGTCTGATTTCATAGCGGAGAGCACCGAGCAGCTGGAGTTACTCCAACAATACGAGTCTCCGGATCAGCAGAGCGAGTGCTCTGACTCGGAACCGGACACAGCGACAGAGGACTTTGAACAATGTGAAGTGGGTGGTTGCCAACCCAACATCTGTGATTCAGTGGACTCACTGGACTGTGGCACTGAACTCTGTGAGTATGATGAAATGCAAATTGAGTACGCAAATGGTGATGAGGAGGATGAGGAGGAGGATGAGGATGAAGATGAAGAAGAGAGCTATCTATGTGAACAAAATGAAACTGAGGTCGGACTATCAGAAGATGTAAATTCCTCACATTTGAATACGCCGGTCCCTGTTTGCTTTGATGACAGTGAACATGTCAGTTTTGAGGACGCTGAAGAACTCTCTCCGCAAACTCCGACACTAGACATGTCAGCAGATGACTGTGAGATGTGTGGAAGCGAAGAGTACGAAACCACGCAGCCGTGTGCAACTTCTGACAAAACCTCCGATGGCTTTTACACCGAAGAAGACAGTTTCTCCGATTGCTCCTCCATTGAAACAAAATCCTTTAAGACCTGTCCTGATGGCAGCATCCCGTCGGATCCCTGCTCCGATTCATCTGGGGAATCGGAAAAGGGAGTTCAGGGAGATTCAAGCGATGAGCAGACGCAGTGGGAATCGTTTGAAGACGATGAAGAAACGGAACAAAGGCACGCTAACGAAAGTGACGAGGATGAAACGAAAACACCCGCCGCGGTTGATATTGTTATTGGGGATTACTTTGATTTATTCGACAGAGCCGACCATTACGGACACGCATTTGCACCAAAGCACCATTACATCTCCTGCTTTGATGGTGGGGATGTACACGAAGGCCTGAACCTTGAAAAAGAGGCTGCGAGACGTAATGCCAAAAATGCGTTTACGTACGAGGAAGCCAGTGAGGAAATGGGTATCCAGGAAGCGGGTGTATGTCCTGAAGAAGCATGTGATGCAAGTCAAAGAGATGATTGTGAGTCAGAGATAAACCCAGAAGACTTGATCATAGATTCAGAGTCAAGTTTTGCAGAATATGATGAGGTTCAGGAAGAAGAGAGTGAAGCCTGTGAACTTTACACAGAGTATCACGAGGAAGCAGAGGAAGATGAAGACACTTTTGATAGAGAAACAGCTGAGGGCCATGTTTCTGAAATCTGCAACGAAGACGAAGAGGAAGAGGAAGAGGAGATCTGCCTGTCCTCTGGTCATGAGGAGAGCATGTCTGCACCATGTGCCGAGAACATCTCCGTTGAAGGTGATGCTTATGAAGAGGAGGTCTTTGAATCCCTTGGCGACAGTGCCTCTTCAATCGATCTTTGCAGAAAGGATGACGAGTCGGAGCCCGACGATAAAGCAGCTATTGAATGTCCCGAAATGGAGCCATATTGGTGGCTTATAGATAATGAAGGTGATGAAGAGGCGTGTGAGCCAGGTGTTGAGGATTACTATGCGTATCAGATTCAAAGTGCTCAGTCATCTGTTAAACAAGCCCTGAAAGGACTTATTACCGAGTCCCCCGCCCCTGGAGTTTGTCCAGCGGAGAGCGAAGCCGTCGGATTGGCAGTTAGTGAAGATATTGAACCGAGCGAGAACTTGGCCAGCTGCTCTGCCGCGGAAGAAACGGCCAATAAAATAATTCTGAAATCAGACAAGGACATCTCAACCGGGACAAGGTATCCTCTAGATATTATCCACAGCGTTGTCCCCGAACATGCCAAACTGGAGGGAGGCGATGCACAGACGGAGGAAAACGACTGCGGACAGGGCAGAGATTCAGATTCAGAGGAGGAGGAGGAGGAGAGTGACGATGAATCCTCTGAGGCCTGCGACTGCGACTACTGCATTCCACCAACCGAGCAGGTATTGCACCTCGACTGTGAAGCATCGAAGGACTGATTTGAGCTTTCAGAAGTGGGGCTGAAATGCTGAGGGGCTATTTTTACAGCAGTAAGGCGCTGCTGTCGACCGTGGCAGTGAATAAGTTACAGGAGATCTTCACTTGGCAGATTGTGTGGTATCTGTGTCAAACTCCAGCGCTGCCATTATCCTCACGTGGCAGCTCGCTGTACACAGACAAACACACGCACCGGGATACAGACGGCCTGTACGCTCATGCCAACTTGTTTTTAGAATCATAATCACACTAGCAAACACTGATGTCTGGCCACTTGTTGAAGGATGGAGCACAGTATGACGATATTATACATGCTCCATCAACATTGCAGCAGCTGTAGCATCCAAGGTTTCTTGTAACCCTTCACCGAAACAACACAACACAAGCCAGTGGCTCTTAAGTGACGAGAAACACACACACACACACACACACAATGAATAGTATGTGTCCTACATATTGAGATTGTACTTTCTCAGATTGAAATTTAATAACCTGTAAAGCGTAGCTGCTGCTCATATTGTGGGCTTCAAAGCTAAAAGAACTTTCTTTTTATTCGAGTTTTCCATTAATGAGCTTAAGTTCTAAAACTAAATTTGTTTGTCTTCAGGTTCCAGGAAAACCTCTGCTCCCACGGATACAATCGAACGACGCGGGGAAGATCTGTGTGGTCATTGATTTGGATGAAACACTAGTCCATAGTTCATTTAAGGTAAGTTTGCCTGTGTGACCTACTTTCTCTTTGTTAATGGAGGTGCTCCAGTATGGATTTGTTGGGGGCGGATGCCAGTAACTGATACTGGGGGAGTAAAAAAAATGTCCAATACCCGTTGCATGAGCCAAAGTTAATATTTAAACTGAGTTTGTAATTGTTCAGGCTGCAGATACTTGTTTTATTGAAACTAGGATATAGATCAATTTGTTTGTTGGGTTATAGACAAAGACAGGAGGAGGGTTCGATGTTTTCTGTCACATTTGCTTTTAAGTATTAATGAAAACTAGAAAATGCATCATGGACACATGGATCCCTTTTGAAGGCGTCATATTAAGGAGCTGATATATATTTATATATGGCAAAGAAATTGACAATGATTCCTATGATGTTGTTTTCAAGGCCCTTGGACAAATAAGGTTAATTGTTATTTGCAATATGACATTGTTATAAATAACTATAAACAATAAGAAAACAAAAACAACCAAATATATAGAACTGGAATTAAGAAAATAAAATGATTTTTTTACGTAAAATGAAATAAAAGCTATTGGCAAAAAATGTTAACGCTAATACTCGTATATCTGTAAAAGGCTCATATCGATATCACCAGTCACCCATTTTGTTGGTGGAGATCTTATAGTTATGTGTGTAGGCTTCTATCCAACATACTGTATTATTATAATGATTTAAGAGTCAGCTTGTCGAAACAAGAAATATGAAAACACTTGTCCTCTCAGTGGGAAAACTGTCCATTCAGATGCTATAACTCCACACTGCGTTGAGTGTATATGTGATTTCAGTATTGTTAAAAGATTCATATTTGGAGTTTATGTCCATTCGTCGCAGTGTCTGATCTGTGTGGGTGTGATACACTGTTGTCTCCCACCAGTATATTTAAAGGGTTTCTCATGGTTTAAAAATAATCCTTCTTCCAGGAAGGCCCAGGATTATGTATCATAAATACATATTTTATTATGAATCTAAATCTAAAGAGCATTAACACTTTTAAAAGGCTACAGGCGCTTTTCTTGCGTGTGCCGGTTTGTGCCAGTTGCACAAGTTTTCCACTCCATTTCAACTTGGCACACAAAGCGACACGTTGCCATTTTCTTGGCCAGGAGCAGTCACTTCCTGGAGTTGTCAGGTTGCCAGGCAACCGGCAGATACTCGAGGAAGTTGCTATTCTCAACCAAGAAATAATCCCGCGTGTAATCTTCACAGCTTGTTGTTTAGATACTATGGTTTGTATACAGAATAAACAAGGCTAAGCATTTTAATGAGCGAGCCTCAGAGGAACTGGGAGGTAGATGTTTGTAACCTCAACCAGAGTGTTAGTGCTGAAGTAATGTGACCAGCTGCACAGACACAAGAATGGGTTCAGTCTTCTCATCTAATTCTGGCCAAGTTACAGACTAACTGGTTTTCCCCCAAATCCTGAACTTAGACATTATCAACAAGATAAGATGAGCTAAGAGAAGATAAGATAAGATAAGATAAAGTTTATTGATCTCCCAACAGGGAAATTCACTTAGAGCAGCAGATAGTCAAAATAAAGAAGACAAGAGAACATGTGAAAGTATAAAACATAATTAAATAGGCAATAAAGTAAGATAAGAAACAAAAATCAATTAAATCCAGTGAATAAGTACATAATATACACCTTTACACTACAGATAGAATTTGTATTTGTAAAGAAATGCACTGAAAGAAAGTGCAGTGGCCCAGGATGATTGCATGAGGATGTGTGTGTATATATATATTGAAATAAACAAACACATATAGACTTATATATGCGTTGGCAGATATGTTATACACTATGAATATGAATGTAATATGTATTTATTGTAGTGAAACATGAATGTAATCAGTGCTATACACTGGAGTTTAGTGAGATCTGGTTTCAAACCAGCAGCTGCTCTGTGCACAAAGCAGCAGTTCATTATCTCTGATCCGTAATCAGTTTTCAGTAGTTCTCACTGAAACTGGATCTGACAAAGTCTGTGGTCTGTGGTAAAGTCTGAGTATCAGCAGCATGATTTGTGAAGGTGTCACCATCTTGATAATATATTGTAGTGTGTTTTTTAAGTTAGCTGGGATAATCTGAATATATATATATATATATATATATAGTGAATCACCCTGGGTTCTTTTTAAGTAATAATAATACGTTTTGTTTTCTTCAAAATGTATTTCTACTTTTGTTTATAATTATGATTTGATTTAATTGCATAAAAGTTTTGTGTTTACCTGTTTTTAAAAGGATTCTCATTGAGTATCTGCTATCAGATTCCTTGTTGACTGTCAAAGCAAACAATCCACGTGCCAACTTGTGCTCGACATAAATAGCAGGGTAGGATTTGCACGGCATCATTTTGCATTTTAGGAGGCACATCACAGGAGGCGCGGACTCGTATGTCAAATATACATTAGCTGTTGATTTTCTGGTTCATCTCCAGGCATCTTAAATCCAAGATCTCTTAAAAATGAATTGATTTTCAAGGACGAAAAGTAATAATAATAATAATAATACAATTTAATGAGATTCAAGGAACCATCTTCAATGACCTGTCATATCAATATCTTCTTCTTTTAAAAAAAATGGCTTGTGATTACAAATACCGACGTAAATATTGTACTTTCAAATAAGAAAAATGACAATTACAAATATTTCAAACTATAATCTCAAACTGCACGGTTGTAGTGTTAATACGCTTTCATAAACTCTGCTGCGTTTTTTATTGTTCCTTGAAATAACTGGCGTCCTTTTGTTTAGCTTGATGCCTTTTTAAGGTAACATTCAGTGAACAAATCAAAAGTCAAGGCTCCTGTGTCACGACAAATTATGTAATGAATGCCATGTGGTGTTTGGTCCTTCTCAGGTCACTGACCGTCCTAAAGGATGTCACTGGATATTGCTGCTCGCTATGTGTAAACAGGGTCAGAGTCTGTGAACCCCGTGTTTAAAACAAGGTGGATAATAAAACTCATTATTAGTCTGACACATAAAGAGAGCATCAGGTAACACAGTTGGTTTTAAAGGTTTGGTTGGTTTTTTTTGGAAGAGAGGAGAGCTGGGCAACTCGCTTTTAAAGAAACAAAGAGAGAAAACTGTAAAAAAAAAACAATAAGGGTGCACGATCTATATTAAAAAGTATTTTATATCAACCTTAAGTCATGTCATTGGGAAACTGTTTTCAATCTGTTGCTGTCAGACCATCCCGCTCTTTATTCAAATGTGACCTCTGTGTCTTCTTCACACTGCTCATTTGAAACTGTCTCCAGTAGGACACAGCTTTTTGCATTAATAACTAAATACATCAACAGATATTTTATTTTCAAATCAAACATTTCATTTAGAAAATCGTTTTTATTTTTGAATCAGGAGAATAAGTTGCATTTTGAACCTCTGTCCCTGTGCAGATCATACACACGTGTTGAGTGAGCTGGTGTTTGTGTGTTTGTTCAAACCAGTGACTCACACCGATTACTCACATTCAAACAAACGAGATTTCGAGAAGAAAATTCGTTATTTCACAAGCTGTAATTTTATGAGAATAAAAGTAAAGATAGGATATAAGCAGCAAGGAGAACCCATGCACACAGATGAAACCAACAATATACAGTCGGAATTGAAAGTTTCCTACAGTCTTTTAGTATTTTGTTATTTGTGAAACCTAAACTAAAGAATAAATTAACAATATAAAACAGACAGATTTTATGATTTTGTTCCACCATAAATTTACTTGTTGCCTTAAAATTATGACTTTATTCTCTTTTAAAAGTGCGACTTTGTTCCTGTAAAAAAAAATTCTCGTAATTAACCACTTTATTCACGTTATATTACGACTTTGTTCCTGAAATAATAGTTTTCTTTAACATGACCCTAATGAGCAGAGAGTTGCTGGTGTAGAAAGTTAAACACTAAATCCTGGATTTGCTTTTAGTTTGAAGATGTTTCAAGCAGATATTCCTCCTAGTAATGGAAGTTGTTTACATATTTGTTATTTAATATAGATTTTCTAAAACATTGGATCAGTTGGCGATGGACAGAACATAAACTAGAACTGTTAATTAATTATGGATGTATGCTCACACTTTGGGCCGGGAAATAAAACAATATCAATAATTATTTCAATATCGTTTTCATTTACAGTAATAAAATAAAAGTTTTTAAAAGAAATAATAATGTGGCACCTCCCGTGGTGTTTATGACTCAGACCTTCCATTTGAGAAGCATATTTCAGGGGTGAGAACTGCCCGAAAATAAATCAGATATTTTTTATGAGCCTTGTCACTTTCGGTCGAGCCTGTATTTCAATGATGGAATTGACAAGAGTGGTATTATGAACCGTGTTGTGTGACTGTGAAGTCGCTGAGGTGGCGTCTGGGCGTCTCTCTGACACATCTCCACTTCTGACTCACGAGCATCACGCTCATCTCTGCACAGTGTTGATTTTATAAGGAAACTGTACTTACTCTTGAATCTTGAATCTTGAATCTAACGCTCCTCTCTTGTTTTTCTACAGCCAGTGAACAATGCTGACTTTATCATTCCAGTGGAAATCGATGGAACAGTTCACCAGGTATGCACTGTTTAAACAAGCAGGATTGATTATGAGCACTTTACATTGCTGCACTGCACAAACACACACAGAAACCAGGGTAGAGCCCAAACACCACCTCCATGACCTGAAAAAAACGTCGGGCGGTTTACAAGCTCTCTAGATTAGGATTCAAACGTTGTACCCGGACTCCGGTTTGCACTGGAAACACTGCGCTGGTGCCTTGACAGTGCTGCAGCCCTGTCTGTTGATGGCTCCGAGCAGCAGGTGGCTATTTCAGAGGGCTGACGAAATGACGAAACCCTGGCAGGCTTCTCAGAAACCGCCGGCCATCAATCAGTCCTGCGGCGCATGTTGTGCCCTGCTCATTGGTGCCCGGGGGACGGCGGTGGCTGTAAATGGTAACTGCAATCTGTTGTGCTGGGCCCCCCCCCCAGAAGACAGAGGAGCTCTGATGCCCACAGGGCCTGGGTCTGGTTCAAGTAATCCAGGATAGGCTTGTTTTAGTGGGGAAAGCCTATTCAGGACGACTTGGTTCAGAAACAAGGCCGCCAGCAACTTAGTGCAAGTAGATCTAAAAACATTACAACTTATATTTAATTAATGTCACAATATACAATTATCAAAAGTGGGTCACACTATCCACTATATTTATACACACATGCACACGCCTGAATTGTAATGTTTGGTGCAGGTGCTTTACTTCATGTGCAGATACATTTGTTTTCTTCTCAATGAAATAAGATTAGATCTTCTCTTATTCTTACATTTCCCCCTCCCAGTACTTTGTGATGCTATGATCATATTTCTAACTAGAATGTCAGTAGAATGCAAACTTCTGCCAGGGTCCAACAGGCCCCTTATGAAACATGATTTAAATCCATAATGATCAGCCCATATTACACACACTTAAGCTGCTTTCAGACATTCACCAGACTCTGCAGTTCCTCCGTAGTTTCTCCGAGGAGGTGCACGTGTGAAGGCAAATGTCTGAGTGAGACGCTCCACAGTTTGTACCGACTTTATCCCCCTGACCTCCGAGTATAAAGTCCGGAGAAATCCAGGAGGATACGTGACATACTCAAAAATGAAGAAACAAAAAGAAAATAAAAACACGTGATCTACGCAGTTTAAGTATTAAAGCACATAAATTTAACGGGTACTTCCCTGAACCATACCGCATCCTACCACCAATAAAATCAGTTCAGTAGTTTTTTCAAATTCCTGCTAAACAAGCAGCGATGAAAACACAACACAAGGTAACAACTGAGTTCAATGTTCAACTCCAACTGTGTATTTCATCTCCTGTGCCCTTTGTGTCTCCGACCAGGTGTACGTGTTGAAGAGACCCCACGTGGACGAGTTCCTCAAGAGGATGGGAGAACTGTTCGAGTGCGTTTTGTTCACCGCCAGTTTAGCCAAGGTCAGACTTCTGCTGCATGACACACGACACATGAACACTGTTGACAAATCAATCAGTTTGTTGTGTAAAGCGACACCTGTTGTCTCATTATGCTCAGAATTATGAAGCTGTGCGTGTATGTGTGCAGTTTATAAGTGACCCTTCCACATACGCCCTGACACATAAAGAGATATTTACGATACCTGTCAGGGAATCCACGTTTTATCCTCAACATTTACCTCAAACTGCGTCGGCCTCAGCCCGTGCGGATCTGGTGTGAGTCATTACATCACCCACTTTCGCACATGACGCTGTCATGGGAACATCTGAGATTGTGTCAGAAATCGAATGCTGCTCTTCCGCTTGTCACGTTTACAAGCGTAAATGTTGCAGATATCACTTCTCTATGGCTCACACGTATGTCAGTGCTCACATGGGCGAGTGAAACCTGATGCAGGTTGGTTGGTGCTATATGTAGCCTATAACGTTCAGTACGTCTGACCTAGTGTTTCAGTCTTTCAATACGTGTTCTTTATTTTGTAATTTGGCTCTTTTAAATCTGATAGATCATTTTAAAAACAGCTTGTAAAATGCCGAATAAAGGAATATTGTACAATATACAGTACTAAGTTGCAGTTTTGCTTAATATTACCATAAAAACACACCTCCTGCCTAATACAAACACAAAACGTTCATTGACAAGCTAGTGCCAGATACAGTATTTCCCTCAGGAAGTAGGAGGAGACCAAAAAAGAGCAATAAGAGGCTGAAGTTACCTTCATCAGACCACATGACTCCAAATTAACACTAATGCTGATTTGTACTTATCTGTCCATGATGTGTTTACGCAACTAGTATAACTAACTAACACAACAATCTGTTTTCACTGTAAGTTTAGTGTCTTGTGTTTGTTTTGCTGTCTTTGAGTGGAAAGTATTGTGTGTGTTTTTTATCTATCATGCACAGTAACCTATCTAATTGATGTAAAGCAATTAAATTCCATTCATCTTCTGTTTCTCCGTAGTACGCAGATCCCGTGTCCGACCTGTTGGACAAATGGGGGGCCTTCAGGAGCCGTCTCTTCCGGGAGTCCTGCGTCTTCCACAAAGGGAACTACGTAAAAGACCTGAGCCGTTTGGGCAGAGACCTCAACAAGGTCATCATCATCGACAACTCTCCGGCCTCCTACGTCTTCCATCCCGAAAACGCTGTACGCTTTTCATATTTACCTTCTGCAATATACCGACATACAGTGTGAATGGGGTTAAAAGACATGTACCATTTGCCTGTCATTCACTTCTACAGGCTAAAGTAGTTTTCTAATTCCACAATGTCCTATTTTTTTCCCGAAGGTTCCTGTCGTGTCCTGGTTTGATGACATGTCCGACACCGAGCTCCTCGATCTCATCCCTTTCTTTGAGAGACTAAGCACAGTGGACGACGTCTACGATATTCTGAAGCAGGAGAGGACTTCAAGTTAACAGATGCAGGGCACTAGGATGACAACGATCACCAGTGGCTGTCGTCACGGGGGCCACGGAGGCCGGTGGGCCACAGGTCCCACGCCGGCCTCCCACTACAAGGACCATACTGCAAAAAAAAAAAAATACCTGTCATTTAATCTAATATTCTTATTGTATAGTGCATTAAAAAGAGTCACAGTAATCCTGTAGCTGGGTTCAGTGACAGTTATGTAATCCCGGTGACAGATTTTTCTTTCTTTTTTTTAAATTAATCGTGGACTTAATATAAGATTAAATGACTTCTGCAGAAATCATTTGCAGTGCAGCTAGAGCTGTTGTCATTGTGTGACAGCAGCTAGAGAGGTTGTCATTGTGTGACAGCAGCGGTTTGTGTACATGATCAGACACGACATCAGAACCGGTCTCATGTTTTTATGTCGAGGCTGAATGGTGGACGAACAGGTTTGACCGCTGTGGCCGATCACTGTCGCTGCGCCATTCGGCGCCAATCAAACCACATCACGTCGTTTGCATGTCAGTACGATGTAGCGTTTATATCTGAGGCTCCCACACGGAATACAACAGGTCGTCAGAGACAGTCCCCTGAATCTCATTGAGCTTATTTCCCCCAAAATGTTTACATTTGAATAATTTAACAAAAATGTTTTGTGGCACGTTTCACTACAAAATGCACATTCTGACATGTGCCAAACATTTAGTGTGTTTTTGAAAAGCTGCAATTGGAATTAGGGATTTGGTTTAAAGAAAATATACAATATTCTTTGCTGTTAGACGGAAAAGATCCAGAAACAAAAATCATGAGTAGTAGTCCTTATTCACTACAATACATGAATATGATTTAATAACTATATATAGTAATATTACTAAAAACTAATTATGAATGTGTAATAAATCTTTTAAGATGTAGTCTTATGCCCAAACTATGACAGAGTATTAGGGCCATGTTGTCAAAAAATAAATTATTGAAGATATCAATAATAGTGTTGTAATTTTACCAGAATAAAGTCGTAATTTAAATTTCTCAATGAGATTGGTTCTTTTTTCTTTAATCTCGTAATTTAATTGTTGTAGTATTCTGACTTTATTCTTGTAAAATTTTAATTTGAACTTATTTCTCATAAATGGCAACTTATTTAGTAAAATTACGACTTTATTCTTATATATTTATGACCTTATTGTTGTAATATTACTGTTATTTTTGTTAAATTTCTACTTAATTCTCATAAAATTACAACTTTATTCTTGTGATTTTACAAATCTATTCTTGTTGTGCTTCAACTTTATTCTTGTAAAATTATGACTTTATTGTAAAATTGCTATTTCTTTCTTGTGATTTTACTCTTGTAATATTATGAGTTTCCTCCCAATTCCGACCTTATTCTCATAATATTACAATTCTATTAATATTATGATTAATCTCGTCATATGACGACTTCTCTAAATCTCAGAATGAATTGTTTCAACATGACCCTGATACTGCGTCGTACAAAACATCAGCATCTTCATAACTACACAATCCGAGACAATATGAAACTGTAAACTTTAGACCTGGGTGGAGTTGAGCAGACTGAGTTCACACTGATCGGACCTTTTATACACAGACGAGTACCCCTGCAGAAATAGTGAGGTTATTTTTGTACATACAGAATATCAGACTGTTAGGCAATCATTGTGACTTGGTTTTAATCCTATTTGATGTAATATTATTTTATCCTTTTTGGAGATTTTTTAGCTGAATTGGCCATGCCCCCCCCTGTGTGTGTGGCCCCTTCGATAATGCAATAACTGTTAATGTGTGACCTGCTAAGGGCGTCTGAGGTAAGTGAGTGGTTTGATTTCGAAAGCGCACTTTGACGCCTCCTGTTGGTAAACTTGAATACAAAACCTTTTTTCTTTGTGTGTAAGGCACCAGCGGAGTCGAGTGTCCTTCCTGATCGATGTGTAAATTCAGTTTCTGAGGGGAAACTCGTGCCATACATGTTGGATCACCCTGCTTTACTTTGCCTCAGCCTGGAGCGAGTGTTTATATAATGTGTGTGAGAGTGTGTGTGTGTGTGTGGTTTGCAGGGTGCGGATTTACATGAGAATTTTAAAAAAACAAGATGCTTTGACAAGTCATGAGAAACATAACCTTATTCTTGGAATAATGATTTATTTTTTTTTTTTTCTTTTTTTACTGTATTATACAACCAGAGTATTAAAGATATGCCTCGTGTTTTAAAAAAATTAAATAAAAAAAAAAAGTTTTTAAATTGCTGCTGACAAATGGTTAAGATTGCAAAAAAAAAAAAGACAAATATTTCTACCTTGCATCAATAAAGCATGTTTTATTGAAACGGGTCTTATTTCACTTCAGTACTTATTTCCCCCCCGACATACCTGACGCTCAACACAACATAGCAGGGGGGGGAAACAAGTCCAATGGAAAAAATGGAATATGGCACAGAGTTGATATGAAAACAACTTATCATTCACCAATAAGTTCAAATGTAAAAACCCACTCAACACGCACGTCAGCAAATCAAGCTGGTTATCAATCAAGGTGATCAAGTAATTTTCTGTGACCTAGTTCTCTTGAATTACTTGATTTTTTTTTTTGGCCCAATGTATTTACATCACAAGCCACCATTTTTAATTTAAAAATGTCATCAAAACGTAAAAAATAATTTCTATACAATGGACAAGTGATGAGAAGAGACTGAGATTAGAGCTGCTGCCCGGATCTAAACCTTTAATTTGATGGGGATATGAAGGGGGTCAATTAGAATGTGTCTCCGGCAGTGGAATCACCTGACGCGTGATGTCACTGCTATTTAAATAAAAAACTGCCACAACAGACACAACACCATGCTCAGATATACGGGGGAAGTACACAGGATGTAAATCAGGTTATATTGCATTAAAAAAAAAAAAACTGCATAATTAGCCTGTAAATCAGCTCTGGTTGAAGATATGCAGATTTAAAGAGAAGCAAAAATGCGTCATTATGTTGAACTAGATATTTGAAATGTTCTTGTTTGAGTCTAACCATTCCCACTACAGAAGCCTTTTTAATTTTACAATATTTATATCAGACCTTATTAGCACAAATACACAATCAGCTGGAGCCTTCATAACACAGTAACAGTCACGACACTTCCACACACACACAACAATTATTTACAATCAAACTGCACTTAAATATAATTACAGAGGAACTGCTCTGTGAAACGGCTTCACACACGTTGACAACATTTTATATAACATAAATCTCAATCCTCGAATAAATCGAACCGCATCACAAACCCTGTTTCAACCTCTTAGTTAGACTGTGTGTAAATAACAACGTCGATGTCCCAACGTGAGTTCGAGGCGACGAGGCGACGACAGAGAGAAGACATCACTCAGGCATCACCTGCGAAATATGAGCAGAGAACAAAATATGAGACCGAGTATCGGTGAACAGTGAACTTCACTTACTCTGTCAGAATGTGCATCTGTGTCGTCCTTTACATAATAAGTTTTATTATTCATAAAAAAATATGTTTTAAAAATCTGTGGCAAATAACTTCAAGGATTATTCCTTTTAAGCAGCTCTTTACTTTTTGACTAAGCCGCTGGATCCCAAACTTTTCAGTGTCACTCCAGTCTTATCATTTTTACATTGGCTCCCAGTCTGGTGTAATTAATTATTCAATTTATATAACAATAATTCATATTTTATTGATTAACAAGGGTCTGCTGTCACTTCTTGAACCTAGGCTGAAAACTGGGGGGGGGGGCAGAGCGTTTGCTATCAGACAGGAACTAAGGCTGACTGTGATGATGCTTTTAAATCTCAGTTTAAAACATATTCCTGAATTAACTTGGTGTGCAGGGTTATTATTGGTCTTTTATCTCTATTATTATTATTATTACAATTATTGTTCATGTACTTTCTGTATTTAAATTATTTGTTTTCTTTTGTGCAGCACTTTGTACTTGAACTGTATTAATAAAATTATTATTATTATTATTATTCCTTGTGACGTCGCAGTCTTTCTGTGAGTAGTTCAACCGAAGAGGGACGACTGCTCCTGCTTAGATGAAGACATTTCGGGACTAAGATTCATTGCAAATTAAAAAAAATCTTACACCTTTAATTAGGCAGTGACCCCTCAGATTCATCCTGGGACCTCTTCTGTGCCAAGCGATCTAAGATGTCTTCATGTGACCGTCCAGAAATAGATTTTTATCTAAACCAAAGACCTGGTACCAAGTCAATACGGTTTGCATACAGTGTCTCACATGTCCGTCATAAATTCAGCGCAAATCCAGCTAATTAGCTAATGTCTCTCCCAGCTGCGACCAGCGCGGTGCGGCCGCCGCCTCATGTGTCAGCCTCCATTTTGAGCTGCTGACCATGTTAATTAGTTTTAATTTGCCCGGCTTAGTTGGAGCTATGCGTCGCGACACCCTCTTCACTTCGGGTGAATTTACGACGTGGCTCATGACCTCGGCCAGATGACCGAACATAATACTTTTTCATTTAAAGCCGGCATAATAAAACTAAAAATAGTTTACTCTCCTTTCTATTTAAATAGCTCGTCGGTGTGTGTGTGTGTGTGTGTGCTCCGGATTGCTTGACCTACATGCCCGCGGATGGAGTAGGACCATAAACACCAGCTATTATTTACAGAATGCTGCACCAAAACATTTCCTGTATTTACTGCTATGTGCCGTGTGCGCGGTGCCAAGTCATGCAGCAAACCTTCACACACCAGACGGGTTCAGGATCAGTCTGAAGGGTTTATGGTTTTTCTTTTATTTGTGTGTATGAGCTTCATATGGAAACTTGGCTCTTAAGTCGGATAGTAAAAATATATCTAAAAACAAATCCCCATTACATTAAAGCTCCGTGTTCCTCACCTACACGTTTACTCTCCTGCCATAAATGTAAAAGACTTAGTTGTTACTTTCATCTAGTGGCGAATGTTTGAATTACAACACTGGGTTGGTTAGAATGGAGGCGTTTCACCAGCTGGTGCCAGGATGAAACCAGACCAAACCTCACCAGTGCCCTTTGTTAACCTGCCTGTTTGAAATGTGCTGTTCTCTGGTCCTGTGCTGATGCTCTGGAGCTACCTCAGAATTACTCCTTGTCATTAGTGAGTCGTCCTCAAACTGTTCTGCAATATTCTGTCACTTTTCATAGTTTGTGTGCTGGACACAGAGCTTCTTATAAACAGTCTATGGTGAAGAGGGAAGTTAGAAAACTTTGTGTTCATCCTATCTGGTTTATCTGCAATGAAGAGTTTGAAGTCAATGTTTTTCAAAATAAAAGCTCTGTGATTCCACTCAGTATGGAAGATCACAACTGATTGACCTTCTATGTGTGAAGTGCCTTGAGATAATGTTTATTATGATTTTGGTGCTATACAAATAAAATTGAATTGATGTTTGTAAATTATTCAAAATCATGTGGGATAAACTCAGGGCAATACTGTGATAAGTTAAATGAATTTTAGGTGTATCCATAAATCTATTATCACTTTACCTCACAAGGTAAAATAAAGCTGAAATGACCTAATGTTTAGTAAACTGCTCTGAGAAACACAGCTTCTTCCTTCACTCACTCAGCACCCGGAGCTGAGCGCCGCTCTTCGCTCTCCCGGAGGTGAACTCCACCTCTCCGCTCATGTCCGGGGACGTCTGGCTGAGCGTCAGTCTGTGGACTGAGCCCATCTTCTCCACATGGACCAGAGAGCTGGGCTGCAGGGGCTCCCCCTTCAAACTCCACTCAGGGGCTTCGGCAACAAGGTTGGACACCTCACATTCGAAGGTGGCGTCATCGGGGGCCACGACCTCCACATCCCTCAGCTCTCTGACCATTAACATAGACTGGGCTGAAACAGAAGGGAAACTGTCAGAGTTCAGACAAAAAACACTACTGGAGTATATTACCAACTTTTATTTATGTATATATGTAATTCCTTTATTTATCTTGTGTCTTTATTTAAAGATATTTTGGGGCTGGGTCATATATATATATTGCATGAGCTACAAATGGAAATTAGATGTGTCATCAGAATATTGTGGCTGTCGAGGTCGCTGCAACGCCTCCTTTTTAAGGATGTTGCAAATCGATACTTCAAATCTAAACAAAGCAGGAGTGAAATGAGCAAAACACGTGTTAAAAATACCACGTGCTCTTGTATTTAAATCCTTTACCACTGTGTCACTCCAAGAGAAGAAGAAACCTGTGTTAGTTCTCCTTCGCCAGTAGATGGAGCTATGGAGTTATGTATGGGGTTGTGAGGGGAGTGTCACTCTACTGTCACTGTTACTTCATGTTTAACTCTTGTAATTGTTTCACAAAATGAGGCCTGGCTGTTGGGCTATGAAAACTTTATCAATATCAAACAGTTACTACAAAGAACAGTGGTGTAAAAGCCTATATGACATGTCCACCCCACGACTATATACCTGTAACACATAGCTTTGTACTCAGATTATGATATATATAATATTTATTTTCTGTAATTACAATTTATATATTATACGATAAACAAATGCAACAAAGAATAGATAAAAATGTGGCTGTAAACTACACAAGTGCTTATGAATAATTGTGGCCTCCCTTACTTTCCACTGTCAGCTTTGCGGAGCACGAGTGCTCTCCAACCTGGACACTGTACATGCCCTCATCATGCAGCGCCACCTCCTGGATGATCAGTTTGCGATAACAGCCTTCGCTGCTGATCTCGAAGCGCTCCGAGGGCAGGATGACGTTGCAGCCTTTGTACCAGCGGATGCTGCATCTGGAGTTGGACACGGCGCAGTCCAGAATCCCTCGGGTCTTCTCGAGCACGGTCTTATCCTGCAGAGGTTTTACAATGTTGACAGGAATCTCTGGAAAGGACGGAATACAGTTTGATTTCAGGACATGTACGGTACAATGTGGTGAAAGAAGAAATCAAAATCAGCTCTGAATTCATTTATTAATGTATGAATAACTAAGTGTACTCACAGATATTGAAGTTCTACAAATAAACACTGGTTTTTACTGTATTTGACTTCAATCAACACTGCTTCGCTTTAATTGTATTTAGTGTCATCCTCTATGATCTGGCCCTGTTAAATAATACAGTCAGAGTTATCTATGTACTTAGAAACGCCTATTGGCATGTTTTCATTGATCAGAATACCTTCCACCTCCAGGTGAGCGACAGATTCAACATGTCTGGCGACAAACTTGATCTCTCCAGAGTCCTCCGCTCGCACACTGCACATGAGAAGAAAATGTTTGGTCCCTGAAACAAGAAGAAAATGAATTTAAATCATAAATAATCATAAACATAATTTTTCATTTCTATTCAGGGTACACTAGTGTCCTCTCATACATTAGTTTACATAGAATATCTGATTATTTGATCTGTCTTGTTACATTATTTGAACATCATGCAGAAGTGTGATGTACGTTTTGTGATTTTAAAGCTGACCTTCCTGGCGGATCTTGATGGAACTGGTCGGTTGAATCCTCTCCCCATTCTTGTACCATTCTCCAGGCACGTCCTCCACTGAGATCTCACAGACAAACACGGCGTTCTGGTCCTCCTGGATGTCCACGTCCTCGAGGGCCTGCACGATCAACAGCTCGCGCTCTGCCAAAGGAATATATTCAAGATGTCAATGGGCCACTCTTAACAGTATCAACGTGAACGGAAATAAACCCTTTACCATACAATTTAGTGCAGTTCTGCAGAATAATATTATTTTTATTTTCATGAGTGTCGTTCTTAAGTGTAACTTGAATATGACCCCCTAAGAATCTTGTCTTTGCTGACCTCCAGGGGTTTAACTTTCCACATTGCTGCAGTGCAGTACAACTAGAGGGCAGCAGAACACTACTAGTCAGCCTGGGGTTTGAGTAACTGGTTCAACTGGTCAAGACCGTTGCATCACATCTGTGAAACCAGCCGTGCTTTTCTGACCTTTATAGTATTTTAGACAGCAGTTCTTTACCGTAGACCTCCACGGTGCAGGATGTGGTGGCATCTCCAGCATCGCAGGTATAAATGGCAGAATCACAGACGTGACATTTCAGGATCTGAAGGAATCGTTTTCTTCCCATCGCATAAATGCGCAGCTCCTTGCTGGGCTTCAACTCGACCTCGTTCTGAAACGGATGAACAAAAATATGTTATTTCAATTACAATTAATCCCAACAACTGGATTTGATACATTGTCCAAAGACAACTGAGAAGTTTTTACTTGAAAGTTGAATTCTACTTGTTTAGTTATGACTGAAATGCTGCGCCCACTAAGATTCAGGTGGTTTTCAGGGTGTCCCAGTGTGTTACTGGGGAAGGCGTCCATCTTGGGTGTTTAGCACTTGGTTATGAAGAAAAACAAAAACCCATCGCTCACCTTGAACCATTTTACATCGACGTTGTGTCTCGACAGTTCGCACTCAATAGCGATAACTGATCCGTCGGGGAATCTCTGGTCCTCCAGTTTTCTGAAAATGGTCACTGGGGGCTCTGGTGGAGAAAAGGCATATTTAATTTAAGACGCCAGAACCCTCTCGAAAAGTTAATGTAACCTTTACAGTAGGAAAGTTAGGTTTGGAATGTTTAATGCTGTAATTAATGCTCCTTAATCAGGCCAAAACCGACTTTTTAAAAAGTTAAGTGACTTTATTTAAGTTTGCCAAAGTCCATTATTGTCCAAAGTAATATTATCAGTAAATAGTTTCCTCTTTGTCTTCCTGTTCCTTCACTTAATGGACAGTGCAAGATAACTTTGGAAGGTGCCACCTAATTGTTTTTATTTAATTTCGACTCCTGAAGCTTAATACTAACTTAGATAAAGTTTAGAGTCCATTACACATGGACTGTGGGTCACTTCCCTTGGACGCCTGTTGCAAAGTGTCACTTAAAGGACGATATGAACCGGAGGAAGTGTGACAACACGGTCTCTGTACATGTGGGCATGTGAGTATTATTTTTAAAACATGAAAAAAATGTCAACCTACCCTTTAAGTTATGTGAACTAATGTACAGCACTGACATATTCATCCCCAGCGTTTCAGCCCCCAGCTCAACGGGGATGATACGCCCTGATTGACCTGGCACGGAGCGGATTATTTTTTTACGGCACGATGGGGGGGAACTAGCTCCTGACAGAAAAGTCCGAACAGAGCTACCACTTTTCAATGCTCCACGCTAAGCTATTTTGTGTAGGGAACATGAGCCCGGATAAAGGGGAACAGTAGCCGAGCCGGCCCTCCGTTCTATTATCATGCCTCCACTGGCTGGCATTTCGTCTGAGTGGACCACTATAGCCGCCAGTCTGAGGTCACAGCAGAATTAGTACAGTAAGATTTTGTTTAGATAGGCCTGCAGTCTACTGTACACGGCCTGTGAGCTGTGAAAAACATGTTGGGTAGAAGCATTAATATGACCTAGTTTTCCTGCATCAGTACAAAGCTTATTAAATGCCCTTGAATTACCTTGAAGTTACTTTTTAAACTAAAACAATTGACCCACCCTTCACAACGAGCCTCGCGGTCGTCTTCAGATTGTCCACAGAGAACACGAAGGAGCCGGTGTCTTCCACCGAGAGGTGAGAGATGCTGAGGCTGTGGACTTGTCCCTTGGCGCTCGTACGGAAGTGATTTGTCGGCTTGAGTTTGATTCCGTTTCTCAGCCAAGTGCCCGGGACGTTGGGATGAGAGAGCTCCACTTCGAAGGAGGCCGTTTCCCTCTCCGTGGTTGTGATGTCGGTCAGTCCCTTCTTGATGGTGATTTTGCGAGCTGTAAAGAAAAATTGCAAAACTACGTTAAACATCGAAGTAAGTAGAAGTAAAGCACATTCCTCCGCCAAGGACCAACTGCCCCTCATTAAGCCACACATGATTTCTCTAAAACATTTATGAAAGTGCCATATTTCGCCATTTTAAAGAAAGTGAAATAAAAGTCCTGGATCTGTCCCCTGATCCAGATCTGCACTGAAATGTAATTTAGTTATAACTTGGGTGTAACACCCCACCCATCCACATATTTTCATGGAAATCGGTTGAGTGGTTTTTGAGTAATCCTGTTAAATAACAAACAAACTCCTTGGCGGTGATTTATAAAACAACTTTAAAGCTTCGACAGTGTTATAAGTAAAAGCTAAAGTACATTTAGCTTCAGTATCAAGTTTGCGAGTACTTCTCTTCCTGTACTTTTCTGTATAATGAATAAATAAAAGTCAATAGTTGCAGAAAAGTTCTGTGTGTGAAAGATTAGCCCCGGGCATATGTATTCCACTTTTTGAGCAGACAGGGTGTCCGTGCTCTGTGACACAATGGGGTTCACGGACTGTTCCGTACACAGCAGTCTGGATTCAAACAATACGAGGTGGCACACATTGACAGGGAGATATTTTAGTCATTTGAGTATCGGGCTTTATACAAAAGCCGGCTTTGAAACTGCCAACATTTCTCACTTATTCTAACACAGACGAGCATTCCCTGTGGAAAAAAAAAAGGGCTGTTTATTTTGGAGACCCGATGACAACAACCTCAGTTTTGAAGGCCAGCGTGTAAATTTAGATGCAATGAGAGTAGCTCCAAATTCATAGGAGGTGCCAACGGCGGCCTGAAGTCCTGGCTTTCCCCTTCCCACCCACGCCAGTGTTGAAAGAACAGCCTTTAATTCACCCCCTGGCCTCTGGATCATAGGACTGAGAAATATAAGAAGTATGTGCAAAGAAAAACAATCATAAGTACTGGTTTTAATGTGTCAACATTACTACTAGTACTTTCAATAAACCTATGTGGAGCTTGTTAGCAGGACAGTTTTACTCTGTTTACAAATTATATTTCTATTACTCGAACAAAAACAACTTGCTATTCATAAAGCACTTACTTTAAACTGTAATGTGCCTTGTCTTTGACATAGGTAATGAAATCATCAGGGCTTCATTGATCCTTTGTCAGAGCAGAGACCCTGACGTGAGAGTCAGCTCGGCCCTGTAAGACTATCACCTGTTGGTTGCCATCGTGCTCCCAGTACAAATGCCATCCTGGTCCCCAGTCACTCAAATTACTCTTACTCAGTTAATTGAGCTTTGCTTTCACAAGAGGCACTGACGGAGGTGGAGCTGTCGGCAACAGCGGTAAACAAACAAGAACAGGGCATAGTGAGAACACGTGCACACTCACGTTCCACTGTAAGCTGGGCCTGCGTGCGGTCGTGGAGGGTTTCGCAGCTGTAGGTGCCCCGGTCAGACATGGCCAGTTTGCGTATGGCCAGACTGTGCTTCTGGCCCTTGTGCTTCAGGGCGTACCTGGCGTCGGGGTGGATCAGCACCCCTTGCCTCATCCACTGCACCTCTTCTGAATCCACGCTCACCTCCACCTCCAGGAGGGCCTCGCCGTATTCCTCAGCGACAACAGGCTTCATTTTCTTGGTGAATAGCACCTGTTCCTCTGAAAAATTAATTCAGGGAATTACTCGACGGGCAGCAGTTCTCATGACAACACTTTAAATTCCTTTTATATGATCATATTGTGTTTGAGCTCATCGCAGATTCTGCAAAACAATACTCTGAAGCCACAGCCCGACAGAGCAAAGTGCATTATGAATTTCAGCAGGGCCACATTTGAAGTTCAGGCACAGAGACCAAGCATCAAACTCTGTGTCGTCTTGCCCCCTAATGTGTCACATACACCAAAACCACCGGGCCACTTGTCTCTGTCAGTTACCAGAGGAATTCCAACAGGAGAAGCTGTTAAAAGAAAGCTGTCAAAGACGCCTCCAACTATTTCCACTTCTCTTCGAGGGTCATTACTTATATTACGTAAAAGGATAACGTGGTACTAACGGTGCACAGGCATTTAAACCCACTCACTTGTATGTTCACATTCACTCCCGCTGATAATAGTTCATGGTTAAAAAACATGGTGATAACAACAAGCGAAATGGGAGCGGATTAAACTACTGTTGAATGTTGGAACTTCTGTCATTGGAGACAAATGTATATAGTTATAGTGTTAATGGGGCGAGAAGTTACCTTGAACCTGGAGCTCTGCTTCTGAAACCCACCCCTCTGCGTCAGCTGTCACTCTGCCGCTATCTGAAACCATGCAGTTGTGGATGCAGAGCATGTGGCACAGTCCGTTGCTTGAAATGACAGTGCGCTCATTGAGAGCTACTTGTTTGCCGTTGAGGCGCCACACCAACTGAGTGTCCTCCGGTGACACCACGCACTTAAAAACGGCGTCTTCTCCCTCACGGATCGTGATGTTACGCAGCTCCGCAATGAACTCCACCACACGGGGAACTGAAGGCAGAGCATTCAGTGGGATTAGATTCGACACTTTAAATGTCAGCCGGCCCTTTGCCTAGGATTCGTACACATTTCTCCCTGAACTGAACTAAAGTTGTAAGATTTGATTGTACTTACTTTCCACACTGACGGTGGAGGAGGTCCTGTCATCTGTGGATTCACAGGTATATTCTCCAGCATCTTCCTCCACTATTTGGTGGATGGTGAAGATTCGCTCTCGACCTTGTGCCCGTATCGTGTGCCGCCGGCTCGGGGGGATCTCCCGCCCGTCCTTCAGCCACTGCACGTCTCCTTTGGGCTTGTTGATCTCACATCGCAGCGTGAGGCTGCTTCCCTTCACACACACAGTATTCTCCACTGGTCTGATAAATTTCACCTTCATTTCTGACGAGATAAATAATGTAATTCAAGAGAGGTGACATTTAAAATCAACTAAAGTTTCAGTGGTGAGCAAAGGTCACATTTTGATTAGGGATTGCCAAATTCTCACCTTTGACTAAAAGAGTGAAAAACATCTCATCTGTGTTTATGTCACAGACGTACGCTCCAGAATCCGACAGCTGCAGGGGATTAATGGTGAGCTTGTGCGTATTACCCTCGCTGGAAATGTGAATGTTATCCTGGTTGAGCAGTTGGCCATCTTTCAGCCAGCGAACATTAGCCCGTCCGCGGCTCACAACGGCACACAGTGTGACACTCTCATTTTCATGGGCTGAGATGTTGTTACTTGCTTCTTTATTCAAAAACATGGCCGTTGGCTCTGTGAAAAAATTACATTTACGGAGCAGATGTTTTTTTTATAAGTTGCATTTGAACACACGCAAAGTCCATTAAAAACAAACGGAACATTTAAACTCACCTTGAACCTCGACAAGCGTTATCAGTTTGTCATCGACGGCATCGCAAATGTATTTTCCAGAGTCCGAGGGCTGAAGTCCAGAGAGAACAAGCTTCCTCACAACGTCATGGCTGTCGATTTTGATACGAGGATCTGGTTTCAGTATCTTTCCGTTCCATAACCACTGAACAGCGGCATTTGGCCGAGACACCTCACACTCCAAAATAAGGTCATCCCCTGCCACCAGGATGTGATGCTCTGGGTGGCCCGAGTTTCCAATGATCTGCACTGGAGGCTCTAAGCACAGAAACACACAGCAGCAGTCATTCTTTTTTCCGGAGTCGAGGAAGGACGGATCAGCATTTCAAGAACTTTATGGTATGATTACCTTGGACAGTGATATAGAAGACCATCTTATCATCCACTGCGTCACAAGTGTACTCTCCTGAATCCCGGAGCCCAGCATTTAGGACAACCAGTGATCGGAAAACCCCTTGTTCCTCAATACAGTATCGCTCAGTGTCGTCAATTAGCTGATTGTCTTTGTACCAACTGACTGACACATTGGATCTCGAGAGTTCACACACGAGAATAACGTCATCTGACACTAAGAACTGCTTTTCTGTTTTTGCCTCAGTTTTTCCCAGAATTTTTACGGGCAACTCTGAAAAATGAGCAAGAAGAGAATATCCTATTGGAACGTAGTCATGATCCATTTTAAGCAAGAAAAAAAAAATACAATTTCTTGCATAGTGCAGAGCCCTGAAGAACTAACAGACAAAACAAAACAACAGACTTAAATAGAAACCAATTGAAACTGGTTGCACCATTAAAAACCAAACCCATGAAGCTGAAGGGTCCACTGGTTCCATTTACCTTTTTCTTTAGATTTCTGTTACAGAAGCAGAGGCCTCTCCCGGATAATGTTACAACCTTTAAGGTTTATTCTATGGCCACCAGTTTTGTTTTCCCTTGTTTCTGACAAATCACGTTATGTCAAAACATTACAATTCCCAGGAAACGTGCATATCAATATAAATAACACGTCTAATTTTGGAGTTATATCGTAAAATAACCTACCTTGCACTTTTACATTAAAATCCATGACGTCGTCTTTTGCATCACAGACATATTGCCCAGCGTCTTTCTCTGTTAAGGAGTGAATGGTCAACTGACGCACAACACCATCATCGAGGATGGTGATGTTTCTGGAGTCTTCTATTTCTTCCCCATTCTTCTTCCAGATGACCTCAGCATTTGACCTTGAAACTTCACAGTCTAGAACCAGAGTCTCCCCCGTCGGCTTCTCTACTCTACTCGCCATCTTCCTCGCACGTATGAAGCGAACAGGAGCCTCTGTGTGGCAGGAACTTAGTGTCAGTAGTGGACAGACGTTAACACGGCAACTCATGAAGTGGACTAAAGTTTTTTCTTTTTTACCTGCTATGTTTACAAAGAACGTCATGGAATCGTCTGCTGTGTCACACACGTACTCTGCAGAGTCTTTGACGGTAGTTTCGGGTATAATAAGTCTTCTGTAGACACCATCCACCTCCAGGATGAGGTTGTCATTCTCCTCCACTTCAAGTCCGTCTCGGTACCAGCGCACCGCCGCGTTGGGCCGTGAGATCTCACAGCTCAGAACCATCCTCTCGGAGGTTTGCTGGCACAGTTCCATTTGCGACTGACTTGGGGATACGATTCGCACCGGAGGTTCTGGAAATGGACATTTTGAAGCAACGTATACATTACTCATTAATTTAATGAATGCTACGAGACAGTAGTCTAAGGGGTCAGTAGTCTTCTTTACATATTGACATACCTACATGTATGTAGCATTAGGGGATTTTACCTGTTATACAAAGGTGAAAGAATATTGAATCGTCAGCCGTGTCACAGACGTATTCTCCAGAATCGTCGACTCCGCTGGAAATAATCTTGAGTCGTCGATAAGGGCCTTCGATCTTGAGTTTGATGTTCTCGCTGTCCTGCAGCTTTTGACCGTCCTTGAACCAGCTGACAACACCGTTGGCACGAGACAGTTCGCAGCTCAGGATAATTTCGTCGGGGACATGACGGTCGAGATGGACATCCTCCTTGGGGTAGACTATCATCACCGGAGGTTCTTTGGAAGAAGAAGTAGAAATTTGAGTTGAATAATTATGTAAGTTATTCGTATATTTAGTCAGATATTTTCTTACCTCGTATGGTGACCTTGAAGATTAAAACGTGGTCTCCTGCCCGGCACGTGTATGTGGCCGTGTCGGACAGTTGGGCTGAACGTATAGTCAGGTCTCGCCTGGTGCCGTCTGTTTGCAGTGACACATTATCGCTCGGTTTCATTTCAGCTCCGTCTTTGTACCATTGGACAGCGCCGTCGGTCCTCGATACGTCACATGACAGAACAAGCGGTTCTCTTTCCACAACACTCCTGAAAAGCTCCTCCTCGGGAATATCCGCAAATGTCACCGGTGGGGCTGCACAGCACAGTACAAAGGGGAAGAAGTGAGCTGTTGGTTGAAAGTAGCATTCGTTGTTTATGCTCATGCATTCAGTAGTGGTGAGGTCAGGTTTTCCCAGCTGAGGACATGCTGATCAAGCCTTGCTATAGGTGACAACTCCTTGTAACATCCGTGGGTGTTAATCCACTTTTGAGGCAAACAGGGAGTTAATTGAAGCAGTGCTCTGATGGAATGCAACCATATGTGCTGGGGTAAAACGACATAAAAATACATGCTATTGTTTTTTTTTTCGACACTGGTCTAAAATGGGAAGCATGTATAAAAAAAAGAAAATTCAGAATGAAATTAGCAGGTTTAGACGGAAATCAGCTGCGATGAGGGATGTGATGATCGGGTTTTGGGCTCACTCGACAGTGACAACATCTTGCCAAGAAAAAGCTAAGCATATCACCTTTCACCTCCACATAGAAATCGTCGAAATCTGAATCGTCGTCAGTTCTACTGTCGCACACCCCAGAGTTCGAAGAAGGGGCTGACTTCATAACAAGAGTCCTCTTACTGCCTTCTGAATCAACGTTTACTCCCGACTTGGGCAAGATTTTTACTCCATCCTGGTGCGAGCGGGTCTGGTTTGCAGGGTCGGACGTCTCGCACGGCGGTTCGGTCAGGCTAGTTGCTTCAACAGACTTGTTCCTCTCAGCCTCTGGAACAGCTGAGAATCAAACCGGTGCTATAGGAATTTCAATCCATTGAACAGTAACCAGATAGTGATCAGACTTGCTGTGCTATGCTATGTTAAAACACTTGGACTTGTTAAAGTATGTAATTTTTGACATCTGGCTCCTGATTGAACAAAAAAGTAGTTTGGTACAACAAAGTTTGCGCCAACACAAGTTTGAAATTGTTAGTCATGGGCTCATATTCTGAGCCAGGATCATGAATTGGTTTAATTTCAAATGATACTTTCAGACATGCACTGAACTCGTCCAGAGTTCCTGCAGAGGAGGTGTGTGTGTGTGTGTTATTGCAAATGTCCGAAAGAGAGCTACGTTTATATTAGGAGGCGGCGAAAGTCTGCAGAAAGATCTGTGGGAGCTCATGTGTAAATACAGCAGGACTTTCTCCACAGGATTCACTGCGAGTGAGTGGGTTGATGACGCTTTTAATAGGCGACAGATACACGTAGAAGACACTGACGATTTCATGAGTTTGTTGTGATAGCTGCCGATGCCGGTGTTGATGTGCTGTAAACAACAACACGTAATCGACGCAGTAGAATTAATGTTACTTCCTGCCTCTGCCTGCTGCAGAGGATTTGTTGTCGTGAACGCGTCTGAGCAGAGAATCTCCTGCTGCGTTGTGCATGCGGAGAAAGTCCGGACCCGATTCTCCACAGTTCCTCTGCAGGTCATGTCTGAAAATGGTTTTATTTTGATTTGTTTGCTTACCGTCTTATCTGACAGTTTTCCTGTTTATATCTTATTTTAGTAGTTAGAATACAGATCATTTAATGCCCTTTCAGACCAGTGAATTTGCAGCGTCTGCAATTCAACTCTCAAAATTCTTCTCATCTGCATCGGATAACATTTAACATAGCAAGACATTGGGAGTAATCTGGACCACTACTAAAACAAGTCAGTTAAATCAACACTGACCAGTTAGCTGCTAACTCTGGTCTATGGTTTAGTTGTTTAGCGATACACGAGCAGGTAGAACTGCAGAACACTGCTTGGATACAGTTTTTTGTTGCATCTACAAACACAATTGATGCGAAGCTTAACGTTGCAAACTGTAAAGCCAAAATCCAAATGAAAAACAATACATATATCTAAAAGAAAATTACTTTGTCAGTTGATATTTATCTCGGGTTGATTAATGCCACCTTTACAATTATATATTGTTACAATGAGAATGGATCAAATGATCATAAGTAGTTTTAAGTGACCACCAGGAATTAAAAAGACCAAATAGTCAATCACTTCTAGTCTGAAAGGGCCTTTAAGTGTTTGCTTCTGAAATAAGCCTTTCAAGTAAAAGCTGTCACAGCATTAAATTGACTGTATACGTCTTATTAGAAGTAGGCTACATAATAAAGAATTAGTACACATTGCCTGAGATTATTATAAAATGTTTAAAAGCCTAAGTTGTCCAAGTAGCCAAGTATTAATTGAAGGAAGTTAGTGATTCTGACAAAGCTCAAAACACTTGGATCACCTGCAACATCCACCTTGAATTCTCTATGGTCGTCCGTGGCCTCACAGCTGTAGAGCCCAGAGTGTCTGACCTCCGCTGACTGAATAACAAGGGCCCCCCTTTGGTTTTCTTTAGTTTCAATTTCATATTTACTCTCTGGAAGCAGCTGTTCTCCATCCTTGTGCCAATAGACTTGGGCGGTTGGCTCTGATGCTTCACACTGCATCTTAATGGGGCAGCTTGCCTCAATAAGTTTGTCTCCTGCAATCTCTGGAAGTGCTGAAAACCTCACAGGAGCAGCTGCATCAGAAGAGCAACGCAGAAAACTGCTGTTAAGCTGTCAGAAGGCGGGGGGGTCATTTAACGAGTTGCGTTTTTACAAATGAAACCGTTTTTAGGCCATTTTAAAACATACAGTTGTGGGAGCCCTGTTTCCATACAGTGTTACAGAAGAACATTAAAGAAAAAAGAGTTTTCTCAAGAGTAATTGTGCAAAGAAGTGTAGAGTTAACATAAGTTATGATAAAGCTCATTAATTCAGACTGAATACAAGCAAATCACCTTCGATGTCCACTTGGAATGTCACAACGTCATCGGCGAGGCTACAGCTGTAAAGGCCAGAGTCGGAGACCTTAGCAGAAGGAATCATTAACTTTCTCAAGCTGCCGTCTCTTTTCATATCGAGGCCTGTTTTGCAAAAAAGCTCCACCCCATCTTTAAGCCAGGAGACCTGGGCAACAGGCTCTGAGACCTCACACTGGAGAATTATTGGAAAACCAACTGCAATCCTCTTGCATTTTTCAGACGGGGTGATTGGCATGATCTGTGGTGATCGGCCTAAGAAAAGGAAATAACAAAGATTTGGGATAAGGGGTGAAGTGGACAGAACACACCAGCCCAGCCAGTAATACCATGTTCTCCTGAGCATTAAAAATCCATTCATAGCATAGAACAAGATGGACTTGTATGTATGAGGATAAGAGGATGGTAAGGACAGAAATAAATCACCTTTTACGTCCACTTTAAATGTAACGGTGTCGTCTGATGTTGAACATTCGTAGGTGCCGCCGTGTGTGATTTCAGCCGAGTGGATGAGCAGCGTCCTCGTCAGACCCTCTGACTCTATCTCTACATTATTTTGTGGCAGGAGTTGCGTTCCATCCTTGTACCAGTCCACGTGAGCGGAAGGATCGTGAGCGAGATCACAGCGGAGGATAATGGGAGAGCCTTCCTGGACGGACTTGTTCCCGTCACTCTCTCGAAGCTCAGAGAACTTCACAGGTGATGCTAGAGGTTTCAGATATTGCAGAAAGAGTGTCTAAATAAGCTTCGTATCGAAACCTCACGAATATTCAGTTACAAAGAATGTCAAGATAGCGACTGAGATTTGACCAACACATGGATGGCACAGTTCCTTCAAAACAAAGCACACGTGACAGAACAACACATGTTCCACCACAGACATTGCAAAGACAATAAGGGAAACAAACGATCCAAAGGGGTAAAAGAGGAGGAATCAAGATTTGTTTCGGTTATCCAGTTATTTTTACACTGACATCAAACTGAAACAGACAAGAATACACGGGTAAGACACAAAGAAGAAAGACACACTGTTGGTTCATGGTAAAGGAGCAGTGCTCAGTTAATGTAGAAGCTTTCTGGAGTTATTGGACATGCATAACAAGAAGCTGCACTGGGAAGCTCAATGTTTAATATACTGTCTGGAAAGAAGATATCCCATATTGTTTTAGAGTGTGTTGAAAAGTAACACTGACACAACATGCAATGACTAATTAAAGTAACATTTATATTGCCATTGGTTTACTGATTTATTCAGTATTTAATGCATTTGAGGCTGTGGCTTCCACATTTTTTATAAAGGCAGTTGACCCAAGTTTGGGAAGTGGTAAAATGAGCCATTATCTGTTAGGTGAAAGACAAACGAGACCTAATCAACCTCACTGCTGCTACAGTTAGTTGAGCAGAGCAAGACAGTGAAAGCACCACAGAACGTCCTGAGCATCACCTTCTACTTTCACAGCAAACTCCACATCATCACTCTTTGACTCACAGCGGTGTACGTCAGTGTGAGCCTGCTCGGCCGATGGGACAACTAGACTCGTCAAATTCCCCTCTGACTGGAAGTCTACTCCACTTTGAGGAAGGAGCTCAGTTCCATCCGTGGACGAACTGACTTGTCCAGTGGGCTCTGACAGCTCACATTGTAGAGCAACAGGACAGTCGGCCACGACTGTCTCTGTCGGGTCAGCCTCAGATAAAGCTGAGACCTCCGGAAGTGGAGCTACGGGATTGAATGTGAAATAGAGCTGGTCAAAACAGGTAGTGTGATCAACCAAATGAAGCAACACATAATAGTGACACTAAAACCTTCAGCGTTCAACCCTGTCTCCTACATCTTGCTACAGACTACAATAGAAATTATGTTTTGTAGGAAACAAGTGCTAAAACATAACCATACAAATGTTCACTATATATGTTCTGTATCAATGTATTTGCAACTTTCAAATGTAAAACACATCCTTATTGTGTGAATAGAAAATGAAATCCACGCCATGTGACATTTCCTACAAAACATATTTGCCGTTGCAGTTACTTTTGTAAAAGAAAACACTGTCATTTTCATATTCATTCGTTTATCCTCCACAAAAGTTTGGATTTAGTATAACAAACTGCATACAGGGTAGATCTTATATTAATGAAATGGTCAGATTGTATTTGTGTAATCGCTCTTGTAAATGAAAACTCGAATGAATGATCACAATGGATATTTCAATGAAATTCACTGGTTGAAATAACAAATTCCTGTTAGTCCCATAAGTAAAGTTTTAAGTAGCATCTTTTTTGATAAACCCCCTTTTTTAAAATTCTCCTGATTGGACTCCAGAAAACACTTGACAAAGATAGAACTATCCGAATTTAGTCGACCAAGATTTTATAGCAATTTAACATTAAAGAAATAGGGCTTATGGGGGTTATTACTAAATGTTTAAAAGTAAATAACTACAGAGTGTGAGAGAAAGTTCACTTCTTTACCAAATAAGAGTAGAAGCAAAAAGGGCCACACAGTCTGAGGTAAGGTTTTACCTAAAAGTAAACTGTCATTACCTTGGGAGGGAGGTTTAGTTTGGGGAGTTCTGTGTGTAAAGATATTTTGATTTTAAGGCAGAATGGAAGAGAAAGTACTCCCAAGGCCTAAAAGTTAATATCAACAAAGCGAAAACATTTTGGTTGCACTTTGCCCGCACTCAAATCTATTTGTACAACAGACAAAAACAACTTTTGTCACCTTTAACGTCCACATGAAACTGCACTGCGTCATCGGTCGTCTTGCAGCTGTAAATCCCTGCATGAGACGGCATCGCCGACCGGACAGCCAGTGTTCTTATGAAACCCTCGGCCACCATATCTTGTCCAGCTGCGTCACGTAGATTTATTCCGTCCTTGTACCAAGCAACTTGAGCGTTAGGATCTGATACCTCACATTGAAGTACTATGGGTTCACCGGCTTCGACAGACTTGTTCCTCTCAGCCTCACACAGTGTTGTAATTGTCACAGGCAGAGCTGGGGATGTATGAGGTCACATCAAGAGAAAAATTGCGTCACCGACTGACTCCAACAAAAATTATGCTTTCAAACATCAAAAGCGCAAGATATACAATCAATATTAGTCATGCCAACAAATCTAAAAGTTATAATAAGTCATAAAAGATATGTCTGTGTCATTAGTAATCTAACAAGAGGTGTCTTTGGTTAGACGTCATATATCTCGACATTCAAGTTAGCATGAAGCTAATGTTTTTACTCTTTGTCCCATTTTAATATTCCTCTCACATTACCCAAGCTCAAGGTTTTATAAAACTAGATTTAGTATTTGCACAAAATCAGGTAAATAAAACCAGAAATTGTAAAATTGTAAAGGATCGCTCTTCATTTTACACAATGTCAACATTGTGCCCATCCATGTTGTTTGATAATGCTAACCATTTAAATCACCTTCAACAGCCACCTTATTTGTAGTAAAACTGTCGATCCAATGACTGTCACATGTCCTTGATAGGTAGATCTCTTCAGATTGGACTATCGAGGCCTGCTTGATATAGTCGGGCTCTGCAAACTCAGTAGATGGTCTCTGCCCAGAGTTTACTGTGCTTTCTACTTGGTCCTCTGTGGTCTCCATGGTGTGATCACTCTCTGCTTGGATCGTTGCAGCTTGCATGGATGGATAGATCACCTCTGCATGGTTGGGTTCTGCTTGTCCTGTGCAACAGAGGTCATCCATTTTGACATGTGCAAACTGTCGTGAGTTGTAATCCTTCCCTGTTTGGACAAGTTCTGCCTTGTTAGAGTTACACGAGTCCAATGATTGAGGAGATGTAGTATCAGGGAAGTCACTGAGCTTCTCCGAGTGGACAGTCAGTGTCTGTAGGGGTCTGTTAAACTCCTTTGACTGGTCAGTTGCAGCCAATGAGGAGTTACAGGGGCCCACTGAAAGGACAGTTTCAGTCAGTAAGTTTTCAAGAGGCTTCTCTGATGGAGCAGCTGATGTCTGCAAGGAGCTACCAAGCTCCTCTGATTGGATAATTGTAGTCTGTAAACATTTAAGCGGCTCCTTGGATTGGATAGTTGCGGAATGTAAGGACGTAAAAGGCTTCTCTGATTGGATAGTAGAAATATGTGGAGATATAAAAGGCTTTCCTGATTGGACAGTTGCAGCCCGTAAGGAAGTAGGAGGCTCCTGTGATTGGGTATTTGCACACTGTAAGGATTCAAAGGGCTGCTCTGATTGGACAGTTGCAGCATGTAAGGAAGTAGGAGGCTCCTCTGATTGGGTATTTGCACACTGTAAGGATTCAAAGGGCTTCTCTGATTGGACAGTTGCAGCACGTAAGGAAGTAGGAGGCTCCTCTGATTGGGTATTTGCACACTGTAAGGATTTAAAGGGCGTCTCTGATTGGACAGTTGCAGCACGTAAGGAAGTAGGAGGCTCCTCTGATTGGGTATTTGCACACTGTAAGGATTCAAAGGGCTGCTCTGATTGGACAGTTGCAGCATGTAAGGAAGTAGGAGGCTCCTCTGATTGGGTATTTGCACACTGCAAGGATTTAAAGGGCTTCTCTGATTGGACAGTTGCAGTATGTAGGGGTGTAAATGTCTCCTTTAATTGTAGAGTTGCAGCATGTAAGGATTTTAATAGATCGTCTGATTGGCTAATTGCACATTGTGTGGATTTAAAGGGCTCCTCTGATTGGACATTTGCTGTATGCAAGGATGTCGTGGGCTCCTCTGATTGCGTAATTGCACACGGTAAGGTTTTAAAGGGCTTCTCTGATATAACATCTGAAGCATGAAAGGTTGTAAAGGTCTCCTCTGACTGGAGGAGATCTGCAGTTTTTAAGGTGTTACAGAGCTTGTCTGATTTGACTGTTGAAATCTGAATTGGGTTATTAAGGTGTTCAGACTGGGTGGTGGAAGTCTGTAGGGGGCTCCCTAGATTTGACTGGACAGTTGCCATCTGTACTGAGCTGTGTATCTCCTCTAATTCACCAGTTGAAGTTTGCAGACGATTGCAGAACTTATCCGTCTGCAGGGATTCATCGAACTCTTCACATGGACCTTCTGGATGCTGAATATAGTGAATTAATTCTTCACCATGTGATTCTGTGGACTTCGGAGTTTGATGGTGACGTGTGTCAGATTGCATTATTGTTGGCTTTGCAGAGTTAGGGTAAACTGCAGGTTCATTGTCTGAGAGTTCCTTTGACTGTTCAGTTTGAATCCAGTCACTTGAATATTCACATGTTGATTGAGAAGTTGGCATTTGCCTGGAATGGTCTTCATATGTCTGCGCATCTCCTGTCCTGCCACCGAAGATGCCCGATTTCCATTTTGTTGACCGGCTGACAACTTCCACAGGAAAAGCCTCTTCGGTGGGCTTGATCTTCTCTCGGTCAGAAGAGAGCCTTGGCGATGTAGCTATAAGCATTATGATGTACACAGAGAAAGATTTTCAGTGGTTGATGGTCTCAAAACGTCCTCTCATAACATCAATTTTACATCAGTGGGGGTTAGCATGGTGTTATGGGATAATCCATTGCAAAGACAAACAAGAAGGACGACCAGGATTGGTCTGATATTGAACTCCTACATTTCCCCCTTCAACTGACTCCTAGTGTTGTTTACCACCAGTCTTTGCTCTAACACCGTAAAAACCTAAAAAAAAGTGCATAAATTTTCTTCTTATCGATAAGAATTCGTTGTCATTGCAAGGTTCAGGGCGGCAATGTGAATGAGAGGATCTGGTGATGAATAAGATAGATCAGATGGACTTAAAAGACTTGTGAGTTGCTTGTTACAAGCAAAGATGACTGTTAAAATGAAGAGTAAAGTGACAAACACAACACGTAGGTTAGTGTGAGGAGCAGCTACGAAACACCCACATGGTTCATGAAACAGCCAAATTTCAGGAAATGACATGAGGCTAGAGATGACAGAGTGACAAAGAAAAGCAATTTTTGTAATGGAATATTAAAGATGCCTCAGATGGTTGAGCTAACAATAAAATACACCACTGTTGTTAGTGGCTTTTTATGTGCTGGGTTAACATGGATGACTGATGTTGAAATATATCAAATCACCTTGGACATCCACAGTGTATTGGGCGGATGCTTCAGCTATCTCACCAATTTCGTCACCATAGTGACACTGCTCTGCTGTTTGGACAAAGCCAAAGAGAAAACAATGAGCTTCACGTATGTCACTAAATTCTGGATTCTTAATTGTGCAAATACATCGTGGAACACCACCTTTCATGTCCACATTTAACTGTGCAGCATCAGCCGTTGTGTCACAGCCAAGACTCTCATCGCCAGACAAGTCATGTGACTGGGGGGGCAAGGCTGGGCTGCTGCTCTGTGATTCACAACCAGCCGCTCTTTTAGGGTAGATCTGGGTTCCGTCTTTGTACCAACAGGCTTTGGCAACGGGATCTGAAATCTCAAATTGCCGAACAATTGGGCAGCACTCATCCGCAGACTTTGTCTTCTCAGCATCAGAACCAAGCTGAGATTTTGGAGAGGGCACTACAGACAATCATTGGGGTAATAATGTCAGTTTTTGCATGATCCTAGATATTAGAAAACAATGGCTAAAAAGAGACACTGTCACAGATATCAGTTCTGCATTGCAACGGCAAGAAGAGCAAAGACAAACAGTCACATAACAAGTTAGTCCTAGCTAACAGAAAACGCACACAAAAAAATATCACCTTGATTTTCTACTATCAACTGGGCAACATCATCTGCTGTCGCACAATAGTACGCTCCAGAGTTTGAAGGATGAGTTGGTTCAATAACAAGGGTCTTCTGGACGGCCTCCGTTTCAAAATCAGGCTGTGTATTAGAATCACGTTCTGTGTCCCTCTGCCATGACACCTGGGCAGCAGGGCCTGAGGGCTCACATGCTGGTTCAGTGGGACACGTGGCCTCAAGTGACTGCGTCTCCACAAGGTCTGGTGCTGGCGACAATGGCAACGTTGGAGCTAAAGATGATGATGATTCATATTATAATTGAGGACTTAATTGTGCATATTTAGATTAAGATAGTGGTTATTTGTGTAGCTTCCCCAAACAGGGGCAAAATCTGATATATCTCAGATCAAAAAGTTTGAATTCTACACAGAAAGTTACTTTCATTTTGACAGTAGAGATTAATTTACCAAACAGAAACATCGCACAAAACACCACACAGACAGACATATATGCATATTGTAAAAGTTAGTTGCATCTGGTCTCCAAGAAGTTCTAGTATTCACTCTAAGATTAAGACAATTTTGATTAAAAATCACCTTTAATATCCACAGTGTAGTGGCTAGTGTCATCAGAGGTTTCACAGCTGTACAGCCCTGAGTGCAAGAGCTCAGCCGATGGGATATTAAGTCTCCTCAACGTGCCAGTACTCAGTATATCCCAACCATTTTCCGGGAGGAGCCTTACACCGTCTTTATACCAGCAGACAGGCCCAGTGGAGTCTGCAACCTCACATTCCAGCTCCAGAGCTTTGCCTGCTTCAAGTGACTTGGTTCTCTCAACGTCAAAGATAGTAGAGTACGTCACTGGTATAGCTAGCATTGGGAATTCAGGACAGCTAAATAAAATCAAGACTGTGGAAATGGATACCTTGCAAAAATGTAACTGCAGAGCAGAAGATGAAAGGGCTTTGGAGACTTTCGAATCGGGGAGAGCCACAGCAGTCACAAAACACATGGTCATAAATAGTAATCACCTGGTGTGTTAACAGTTCCTCTAAGCTTATGTGCACGGAGCAGTCCTTCAAACCACACAGTAGAAGCGGGATTATTAGTGGCATCTAGAAAGAGGAGGTGGGGTTACAGTATCAACGCACAAGAGTAAAAGTGCAAAGTCACCTTTGATCTCCACGTGAAACTCCACGATATCGTCCAGTGTGGCGCATCTGTACACACCAGAGTGGCACAGCTCTGCAGACTGAACAACTATTGTCCTCGTGTTGCCCTCTGAGTGAATTTCTATGGCAGAGTTTGAAACGAGCTGGATTTCATCCTTGCACCAGCAAACGTGCGCCTCGGGATCTGACACCACACACTGGAGTACTACAGGGCAGCCTGCTTCGATCGACTTGGTCCTCATGTCATCGGGGATTGCTGAGAACTTCACAGGTGGAGCTACAGATGTGTTTAAATCTCATGTCAGCTTTACAAGAAAAACCTCACGTCAGCTGTTTAGATTATTCATCATAATCTGTGTACTGACAACTAAGCATGCTGTGATGCAAAATGTGACAGCTTAGCTGAAGAAAGACAACATACAAGAAGTGTGCCGGGTTAGTTGCTCTGATAAGTTGGTGTTTGTTAATGTCTCACATTGCTTCAAACAAAATCACCTTTGATGTCCACACTGAACGTGATGGCGTCACCCTTTGTCTTGCAGCAGTACAACCCAGAGTGGAAAAATTCTGCTGAATGCACAATCAGTGTTCTTCCCAGGCCCTCACTTTGTGTGTCTACTCCATTTTGAGGATGGAGCTTTGACCCATCTTTGTACCAGTACACCTGGGCAGAGGGATCTGAGAGCTCACATTGTAAAACAATGGGGCAGCCTGTTTGGATGCTTTTGGTCCTCTCAGCATCTGGAATTGCTGTAAACCTCACAGGCGGGGCTAAGGATATTTAGATATTTTAATGGTTGCTAAATAGTAAAGATTGCACGTCAAGTAAAGCTTGAAAAGAGGACAACATTTTCTGAACAAAAAAGAAAGACAATGGGATAAACGACATAATAAAGATGGTTATTCTCTGTAAAAGACACCAGTATTGTAAGAAACTCCACTTACCCTCTACTTCCACATTGAACCTGATGATGTCATCAATGGCATCGCAGCAATACACTCCGGAGTGTGAGAACTCTGCTGATTGGATGACAATTCTTCTCATGGTGCCCTCCGATTGAATATGAAGACCCTCCATTGTTTGTAACTCCACCCCGTTCTTGAACCAGTGCACTGCAGCTGCAGGGTCTGACAGCTCACAGTAGAGAACAATGGGGTTCCCAATTTCTACAAACTTGTTCCGATCCATTTCTGACATTGATGAAAACTTGACAAGAGGAGCTGCGAATAAAAAACAACAACGAGAACTTTAACTCAACCTTGTCACAAAATGAACCGAGGTCCTCTTGTATCGTTGGTGCTAAACATTTGCACATTTTCCCAATTCCAGTTAAAACAAGAGAACAAAGAAGTCAACCAAGAAACACTCAAGAACAAACTATGACCCACAAATACCTTGAATGTACAGTGCTGCAGAGTCCCGGATGCCATAGGCAATGAATGTGATCTCCGCCCCGTTATCTGTATCACGTACTGCTCGAATGCGAAGCGATTCGTGTGTTCGTGAGCGACGCATGAAAAAACGTTCGTCCTCCTGAAGCTGAGTACCGTTCAAGAACCATGTACCAATAACTGAAGCGGAGAGCTCAATGGAGAAGATGGCATCTTGTCCCTCCGGCACCAGGGCATCCTGTAAGGGAGCTTGTATTCTGGTCACCGGAACTATAAAAGGAAAAATAAACGTTTGTGCATGATTTAGTAAATTATATCGTAAACTGTGTTGAGTTAAAATAGATAGAAGCATAATATATTTAATATAACTGAACTTACCCAGGTGAACAGCTTTAGGGAACTCGACATTGTTGCTCTTTCCATATTTGTTAACGCTGCAAATGCGAAATCGATAATCGGCCTCACATGGTACACTGTCACCGAGGATCTCCACAGACGTGGCAGAATCAGTGGTGAGGCACTGTAGCCACTCTTGTGAACCGGTGCCCACCTCCTGCCGTTCAAGCACGTATCCGGATGGAGGATTTTTACGCGAGTCCTGCGCAGGAGCCCACGATAGAAGAGCAGCATTTGCCCGCTCAGTGTTGATCTGCACACCCACTGGACAACTGGGAGGACAATGTCTGGCCGCTGGAAAAAAGGAGAGTCTATAATGCATCAATATCCCTTTGGATGGAATAACTTATACATGTTGATCCATCCCAAAATAATATGATTAATCTGGTAAGGTACCTTACCTTTTACTCTTAGCTGAGAGGAGGTCTTGGATCTGCCTACAAGGAACGTCACAAGTCCAGCATCCTGGGGCATCGTGTTGACAAAGACCAGAATGTGAGTTCGACCGAAGGACTTGAGAATTGTCTGATGGGTTTCCCGCAGCTCTGTGCCGTCTTTGTACCAGTGTATGTCCATCTCTTCCTTTTCCACTTCAACACAAAAGGCAGCGTTTTCACCTTCCAGGACGTCCACCTTTCTCGGGAGCTTCCGCAAAATTGTACCTGCGAGGAGACACTTGTGTGAGTGATTCCTGAGCATATTAATCGTACAAATATGCCGGTGTCATCCAAAACAAATCATCATTGTAAAAGTAAAAATATTTTCTGATCTTTGCTGACACTGCAATTGTCTACCCACTAAAACCACTTTAAGCTTTTGAGGCTGTATTATGATGTCAGACTATTTTCTCTGTTGTACTTGGAAAGAGTCAGAATTCCTCCACTGACTTTACACATGTTGTTTTAAGCCTTTTGCTGAATGATTTCAGCAAAAGGCTTAGTATACTGTATATACACACTTCACCCTGGTAGAAAAAACATTAATATGGAGGAACGTCTGACAAATAGCGCTTTCATCTACATCTTTCAGGATTTGCCTTTTCTCTCTCGCACCCATCGACAGGTTAGTTCACATTCAGAAAGTTTCTGCATACATTTTTTATCTTATAACAGATGTAGTCATGTATGGATTGTCCTCATTTGAACTGAATATTGAATGAAACTTTATTTATTCCTCTATACCAAAAAACTGTGGTAAAGGTACCTCATAGTGTGTATAAAATGATGTGGTTGCTTTGTCCTTGTCAAATTGGTATTGCTGTTTTCCTGATTTACCTTTCACAGCTACCTCTGCAATACTTCTCCCCCCGTCGGGCATCTCACAGAGGTAAATCCCATCGTCATCAACTCCGATGTCACGGATAGTTAGTCGTCTTTTTGTTCCCCACTCCTCCATTCCATATTTGGCCCCTGGCTGCAGCCGTCTGTCTTCCAGATACCACGTGATGGGAACAGAGTCCTCTGGAACTTCACACTCCAGAACGGCCAAATCTCGTTCCCACACCTCCAGATCGATGAGGGGCTGCTTGAACCGCACAGGCGGCTCTGGGCCACAGGAGGAAGAAGTTTGATTAAGTCAATATAACGTTTTTATAATGTAATAAAAAAGAAAAGCTTGACAGTGTCATTTCATCAATATAAATTCTTCTGGAGATTCAGTGTGACAGAAACTCGCTCACAGGACACCATCTACCGTGTGTCCGTGTTGTAAACTCTGCAAATTGAAATACATGTGGCAGTAAATTCCAGTGAAGCAAACAAGATGAGCAAAAAGCATGAGACAAGTGGCTTATTTAGTATCGGAATGGAAAGGACATTAACACATCAGGGTGTTAGATAGGAAATAAACTGTTTGTAACTGACACCGCCAGACAGTTGGGGGAACATAAGGATGTGGACTATATTTAGTTTTCTGTGTGCAAAGTTCTTCATTTCCTTGTCATATTGTTTTTTAAAAAATCCAATTAAACAGACGGACAACTGATGACACTACATTCTCCCATTTTCCGTTTATATCACCTTTAAATCTACCCTCGACCCAACCACTTACGATTAATCCTATCTCAAGAGTTACATTCTCTATCTCTGACTGACGCAGTACAATACTCTTTTTTTTTTCTTGGTGCCAGTGGACTTTCTCTGAGCCATGTGAGAAACACGATCCCCTTCCCAGAGATTTCGATCACATGGACGCCTCCCTAGACCGTTCACACGCTAAGTAACTTTGCAGACATCTCACTGCCGCTGAAATCCACTTGAGGCTTATGAACTTTGCCTGTTTACTTTCAAATTTCAGATCTGTAAGACATTTCATTCATCCTCCAGATTTTAAAGCAGCTTGTCTAATAATTTCTTTAATAATTATATTTCCAGCTCACAGGCCGACTGACTTAACCTTTTATGAATCTAACTGACTGATGATGTAATGCTTTGTCTGATATATATATATACTATACTTTCCTTTAGAGCAACACCTTTTCATGAAATAAGTTTTATTATATACAAAACTTTCAACCTTTTTATCTTGTGCTGTGGTCGAAACTTCATGAGCTTTCTATATATTTTATTCAGTTTTTTTGAGAAAGAATCAATATACTACCACAACACAAAATGTTAGATTTGAATTTTGTCTGGGCTCTCTGGCCTGACCCCAATACATGTTCTCCATGATGAGATATAGTATCTCACTGACACATCACACCCTCACTCATTCCTTCACCCACTGAAAAAGCCTCCCAGGCTAGAACTGTGTCTGCCTTTACTCTGCTGTCCCTCAAAGAGTTTTTACTTTATTCAATGTAAACTAGAGACTCTTGAGTGCAGTGAAAACGATCTCGACTTACCCTTCACGGTGAGGTGTACAGCACTGAGGGTCTGGCCTGCTGTGTTTGATGCAGCACAGACATAAACGCCGTTATCCTTCTGCTTACAGTACAGAACTTTAAGTGTGAAGTATCCTTCTCTGTCCTCGTATAACAAATAACGCCTTCCCGACAGTATCAGCCTGCCGTCTTTCCTCCAGATTATTTCTGGTTTGGGTTTACCAGTCACGAAGCAGCGGAATTTGGCATGTTTGCCCTCCGTCACGGCAAACATTTTGACTTTGGTAGACTTGGTCACGGTGTCGTCTTTGAGTCGGTTTGGCACTTGCCTACCGATCCTCTGTTTTCCCTGGTGGCCTTTCCGGTGGCCGTTTGTGTAGCCATTACGATTTCCCTCTTCCTCGTGTCCCGGGCCTGCGTCGACGAGCAACACAGCTCCTGCCAATGATTCCCCAAACTCGTTCCTGGCTTTGCATGTATATACTCCACCATCTGGTGCACGAGTCTTAAAAATCTTGAGCTGGAACCATCCACCGTCCTGGTAGCCCACAGTGAAATGTGTGCTTTCAAATATTTCATTGAGTTTCCGGCCGTCCTTTTCCCAGACAACCTCCGGCCGTGGCTTTCCCCACAGCTTACAGGAGAAGACAGCATCTTCCCCACGACCTGCACGGGTGGAGAGCGGCTTGATGAGGAACCGTGGCTTATTCTCCTCTCGTAGCTCCATCTCTTGTGCCTCACCCTCCACGTTCAGTGTTGCTGCTGCATACGTTTCCCCAATGCTGTTCTTTGCTTTGCAAATGTACTGTCCGCTGTCATCTGAGGTCACGGCAGAAATGATGAGATTGTAAACGTTTCCATCCTCAAAGACCCTGTATTGTCCTTGCAGGTCAATCTTTTCATTGTTGCGCTCCCAGATCACCGCGGGCCGTGGATCGCCACCGATTTGACACTTCAGAACAGCATCAGTCCCAGTTTGTACCATCACAGGTCTTGGGTAGGCCAAGAAACGTGGCGCTCCACCAAACACATCCATTGCTGCTCCTGAGTTACCTTTACTTCACCTGTGGCAGCGTCTCACTGGGAGAAGATGGTCCAACCCCTGCACTGCAAATTTCTAAAAAAAAGAAACAACAGAATCATCACGTTGACATCAAACAGTTTGTGTTTTGAACTAGTGAAGCTATTTGATTTTAATCACTCAACCATATACGAAAATAATGATACAATTATACATTTTGAAAATGAGCACAGGAAAATAAAACTGAAGAGCAAATCACTGAACCTCTGTCCCTTTTCCACCCATGTGTTTCAGCACAGACGGATATGATTATTAGGGCTAATTGAATTAGATCTGTCTGCAGGAGAGAAAAACACCGGCGAGCAGTGACAGGGGGAACAACCCTGTCCTGCTGCAACAGCAGCCACAACACATCGAGGCAGTACAGCTGGTGCTGTATTTCAATGGGAAAGTACTTAATATAGCATGCCCTAAATAAAGATCCGTGTGTCAGGTATCACAAAGACAGCTCTGAAAGCCGCATGCTCACACAAACACTGGCAGAAATCACAGTCTGCCCACCCAAGAGACCTAGCAGTCAAAATATGCTGGGCCCCTATCACACCCTTTGTTGGCAGCTCTGATCAGGAATTCTTTCTTTAAATGTCACTGTTAAAATGATTTTTCTGTCGTATTCTTGCATAAATCTGTCCTATGACTGCTAACTGTCCTAAAAAAGTTGGTTCATAGTTTACAATTCCCTCTCTCCCGTTGAAATTTCTCCTTTTTTTTGCCATTCGTGAGATTTTATTCTTCGACTAAAACGTTTCCTCGAGGAGCCTTTTGGATAAAGCAAGCAGTGTTTCAGGTCTGTAGAGTCAGGATTCTGCTTTTATAGTTAATATTTTTGTCAATGCAGCCACGTAGTTGTCAATAATAATATATGAAAAATAAAATATACATGATATTACACAATATGAATGCTAATTATGATAATATAATATTTAAACACTAAAGAAACCAAACCTACTGTTGCAAAATTACGAAATAGTGTTCTTTCAAACTTTTCATTCCCTCTAAAATAGTCTCCATTTGTTTTTGGTTTTTTCATTACCACGAACCATTTTACATTATTCAGCTTTGGTTGGTGTAAATATTGTTGTAAAAGAGAGTTGATAATAGCAGCTTTAGTTTGTAAACTATTATCTTAAAATTCAACTGAAAGTCGGTTAAATTGAAAAAGTCTTTGATTATACAATTTGACATAAATGATCAAAAGTTCCATGATTTTTTTAGTTTTTTGTTGCATCGCGACATGTTTTACGAGGACAGTTTGCACATAGTGTTGAAAGAGACTTCAATATTCCCTCTGGAGGTTTAAAGAGAGGAGATTAACCCCTGTGTTTACTTGTCTGATTTAATTGGAATGACCTCTGCCCCCTGTGAAGCTGTGCCGTGTACCCCCCATATGACCTACCTCGCTTCAGTCGCCAGGAACGACCGTCAACATACATTCCGCAATTGCAGTCTTGCTTCGAGCTGAGAAGCAATGCCACCCGTCTCCTGAAGGCTGAGTAATGTCCCAGGTTGACTTCAGATTCAGACACATGCTCCTCAAAGGTCCCAAGTTCCACTCCAGTTCATGTGTGAGACTATCTGTCCCGCAGGAGGGGGAACTGGACTTCACTATCCTCACGAGATTCCCGCTTAACAACTTCGGAGTGGTCCTACGATCACTGTGTTGTTCAGGCCTTAGACACCCCAAGTGTCATTGTTCGTGGAATACCGATAAATGCTTTTGCAGCTGCTGCTGTCCCCTAAAAATACTGGCTGCCTCGATGACAGCAGTGAAGATAAGTCAGGCACTTCCATTCACTTGCCAGCAGAGGCTAAAGATAGTTCAGGTGGCCAGTGTAGGGGGGGGGGGCTGCTTAGCTTACTTGAGGCTTTGCAATAAAAATCCAAGGAAAAGAGCAAGCGTCAGGGGCATCGTTTAAAAAACAGTGCGTAGGATTATTAATACTAAAAGTGTCCGTGTGCACGAAAGCCAAAAATGGCGTACGCGAAAAAAGATTCAGATTTATAAAACCGGAAGGTAATGTTCCCCCAATAAATCACAGTCCCCCTGGAAGCATGCGTACGAGGACCTGCCTTATGCCCCGCCCCTCTACACGCCCACATGCAACCATAAATGGTCAATGCAAAGCAGCTCATGAATATTAAATTGTCCTGCTGACCAATCGTGTTCCTACGGTGAATCGTGATGAAAAGAAGAAGCCCAGCTTTCTGACACCGATATGGACAACAGTGATGTCATTAATAAAGAAAATACACTGGTACACTGCTACTACCACAGGTGTAGTACCGCCAATATGTATATATTTTAATCATCCAAAACTGCAGGATTATTCAATTCAGAGACAGCTGTGATGTCCTTGATCTATAACATTTAACACAATTATATATTTAAAACGATTAAAAGAGGCTTTACGTAGAAAGGTGAATATTAAACAGTGTTAATCACATCACACAGACCTGTCAGCTAATAAACCAGAGTGGTGAGGACTGTGTTTCTACTGGGATGGTTCGGTTCCGTCGGGTCGGTCTGTGTGATACTGGACTCAGTTCAACACGAAGATCACAGATCTATAGAATCTATATCAGCTAATCAGTCATCATCACGGAACAGGAAATCTTTGTGATCGCTGAACACTCGTTTCTTCGTCATGCAGTGCGTCCATCACGCAGCTTTACACACGAGTGTCACTGCAGTATTTATATATTTAGAGCAATCAGACTGATAACTTCACACATCAGTGAGATCCTCACCTCCACTCAGGGATATTATTTGGAAATGGAAGTTTGCAGAAGCCCATTGGACAGAATAGGGTTGGACGCATGAGAATAATGTCAACACCCCGACAACGTGTCATGAAGGCCAAGTTCAAGCTGCCTAACAAGCTTTGCCTGTCTAGTGCTGATAACTGCAAAGGTTTGTATCTAGGTTAGATTCAGACATTTATTTCATCTACAGATCCATAAAACTCAGCTATGAAACTGATTTTAGTCCAATGGACAATAACACAACAACAACAACAACCACCCTGACATCCTCAGCTTGGTCGACTTCCTTCTCACTTAAAAGCCTCCACAGCAGACTGTGAAAGAGGCTTCAATCAAATGAAGTGAGAGAATAGTGACTGGAGGTCAAGCTGCCTGTGTGACTCCTGCACCATCCATTCTCTCTTTAGAGAATTATGACTCCACCCCGGCCGACCGGATCTGCCCTGGAGGTCCAGACTTCATGGTGGAGAAGAGGCTGCTCGGGGAAGTGCTGCTGAAACTTCAGAATCTGATGAGTGACATTAAACTGGAGATGGAAAGAAAGAACGTTTTTATCTGTTGTTTAATCTGTTCAATTTATCAAATATATCTTCCATCGGTTCACAGTTTGTGTTTATTTTAGTGATACTAGGTATTAGGGAAATATTAAAGTATAAAACATTCTAAGGTTTCAAGAATAATGTGGCAATATTACGAAAAATATAATTGTAATTGAGAAGAAAGTCAAAGAGACAACTTCCAAGTCTGTGTGGTTCTCTTTTCAGAAAAGACTGAATTTCCTAAGCTAAACTTTTCAAAGTCCTGCTACTTATGATAATGTGGTGCTGATGAGCCAAGATATTAAGTATTTATTTGTGGAATCTATAATAAAGTACATCATGTCACATATTCCTTAATGAAGGCAACAGGCTGATCTTCTGATGTTCCCCTCTAAATTATTATTATCATTATTATTATATTGTTTCTCACCTCCTGTCACTCACTGCCGGTTAAAACAATTTTAAGAATCCACCAGCCCAAGTGGCAGGTGAAAAAAAAGTTAATTTCTACCCCCACATAGATTTATATCAATCTGATCCTGTGCCTTGTGAAAATGAGATTGGACAGCACGTGGACTCGTGGGTTTTTCCAGTGTGTGAGGCCGGAGTGTGATTGTGAGACTTGGCCTCAGCATTGGCTGCAGTGTCTCTTCAGCTGTTTGCTGGCTCCACAGTCCCTCCTCCCTGATTTCAGCTGTTGGGAGTAATCTGATATAAGTCAGAGCCCTGTAGCCGGTTATGAAATGCTTTGTGCGTACAACTGAGGAACAACAGTTGTTCTATTATCACAACTCAGATTTTCGGAACGGAGAAAATCAATCTGGAGTAAACGTTGTTGACTGGTTCACAGAATTCACAAGTTCACAAAAAGCTTCAGCTTAATAAACAGGTTTCTTGTTTACAGACGTCACTGTGTCCACATACACAGCCACTTTCACTCTAACACACAATCATGTTGTATATTCTTTTTCCTCAGGTTTTAAATACAGACGTATCTGCTGCTCATGGTGAGAGTCTGAGTCTGAGGGAAAATCTGCATCTGTGTTGTTATTCGACTGATTTGATCTGGACCAGTAATTCTGACCAGAACAACGACTCCTGCTAGTTGTCAATGAGAGACCAGTTGAACTTCACAGTGGACAACTATGATCCACTGGAAGAGGACACGGCAAAGGTCCTGAAGCTGGTGGACCACGTTTCTGTGGTTTCCCAGGGGGAGACGATTATTCAAGCTGCCTCAGACGACTTCTGAAAATGTCATAATTTAGAATTTCATCAGTGTCAGTGGAGAGTTTTAGGCTGCGATCACACCTAGAATTCATTTGGTTCCAACCAAAGCTGAAAATAAGTCTGTACAAACCCAAAGACACACAGCTTTCATACCCAGACACGATAAAGCACATATACAGAGTTTTAAAATTAAGCTTAACGACATATTGAGGTTTTATTGTCCTCTGTCATTCACAATACATTTAAGAAGCAACAGCAACCGGTGAGTATTTTATTTTATTTTTATAGAACATTACAAAGTATGATAAAATACAAATGTTTCAAATATTGAATTCATCAGGAACACATTTTATTGTAGTGGTGTTGTCTAACTCCATGTATATTGTATTTATTTTATTTAAATCTTTCATTGTCATCTGTATTCTTTTTGTAAAGTATTTTGGAACATGGTTAAGAAAATATATAAAATACAAATAAATTATTAATCCTAAATCAGTGACTTGTGAGACTCTAAACTTGTTAAAACGACTCATGTGAAATGTCATCAAAGGTTCATTTATTTATTCCAGAGATGTGAGTTGAGGTTAATACTCAACAAACCTGTTAACAGTAGATTTCATCTCCTATTCCAGATCACTTCCCCTTTAACATAACTTAGCCCGTGACTTCCTGTATGTAAACCTATAGGAGACGCTGGATTGACTTTGGGGTGACATCATTACGTCACTGTGGCCCAAACCCTGTTGGATTTCAGTTAAATCCTCATCCTGTCTTCAGAACCGCTCTGAATGTGAATTCCAGCTGTGCACACATGACAGTGACGTGTTTCTCTTGACTGTGCTGCGGCGCTACACGACCTGTTAGTAGAAGGTTAAGCCTTTGCCCACAGCAGCACTCATTTGCCAACATCGCCAAAAAGTGACGACATTTATCTTCAGGCTTTTATTTAACTGCACAGAATGAGTCATTCCACGGCAAAGCTATTTCCTCTCTTCTGTATTTATTGTTCCCGGTGGCTTTGGGCCCAGCAACGTGTTGATTGGGCCTTTTGCCTTTTCTTATAATGAACAATGGCCTGGACTGAGTTTGCCTTTTAGCTTTTAGATTTATTGGCATGTATGTGTGTGTGACATCCGTGATAAGGTGAAGCCAAGTATACATTACACATTATGACTGATGAAATGAAAGTTTAAATAAGAAATAGTTGAATGTAAAACCAAAAGAAAGTGTGTGTATGGACATAAACTTTTATATAATGAGCTACATATTTAATTACAAATAATTTACAGTCATTTTACATGATTTTTCTGTTTGTGTAATTTAAGAAAGCAGAAAAAAGTAATAATTTCTCTCTTCAACGATGAGAAATAAATGTGGTTTTTGGCAATACAATAAAAATTGTTTAAAATAAATGTATCAAATAAAAACTAAATTAATATAACTAAACTACTACTCGTAAATGAAAATGTTTTCGATAAAATGTGGATTTATTTTCTACAGTTTATATCTTGCTCATTTATTATGCGTTCCTGGGTAATTGTCAGAGATTTTCAAAAACTACATTGGTCATAAATTGTCTGTATTGAATCTAAGTTGACATGAGGTTTATCCAAACATTCACTCTGGATATTATCATTGTCAAAATTAGAGGATTGAAAAAATGCTAACAAGGGAGTTGAAATAATAAAAGTGCCAAAAAACATCGGTGCTTAACCCTTTGAGATATTGGGAAACCACTGAGGTCAAATGATTTATCAAATAATCCATAAGCCAGGGAAACTCGGGTATGATCAGATAAAACCTCAAGCTATGATTTAACTAAAGCTAAAACTGAACCTGTTTGCCTATTTATCTGAAACTATCTGATATTTAAGTTAAGTTTTCATCCAGTAGCTGTTAGTTCTTTGAGGAAACCAGCTCAAAAGGTGTTTGTTTACTTATTTCGACTTAGAATGGACATCAAATTAAGTGAGAAATCATTTTAAGTGATGAACAGAAATAGACACATGCCACATTTTTCTCTTCCATGTGACTATGTCGAACAATCCTGAAAAAGGACGGAAGCTACTCCTCTGGCACTTTGCTTATGACGAATGATAATGACTGAAGTTTACTTTTCATCGCAGAGCTGCAGGATACACAGCCTCTTTGTGGACAGTCCCACTTTGCTCTCTGTGAGGTTCCACAGCCACACATCTAACAGACAGTTTTGTCTTTCTGTTCCCCGACACTGGAATGTGAGCTAAGCAGTCGTTCACGGAGCCGTGGACGTGTTCAGACAGTAGCCTGCAGGCCCGACAGATAGAGCCACTACTACAGCACAGTCTTGTAATGCTGGAGGAGACTGCACCCAGCGCTTTTTTACCAGCGATGACAAACATGCTCAAACAACATTAAAGCAGATGGCAGCAGTACCTGGAGCGAGTTTTAAAAAAAAAACTGTTCAACCAAACTGATGAATTCATGATCTGGTAACGTTGTCGTATCCCTGGAGAGATGAAGACATGCTGCTGCAGCCATATGCATCAATAGGTTTTGACTTGTTTGTGTAAATCACTCAGAGAAACACCTTCTCTGAGTGATTTAATATACATGTATATTTCATATTTCTTTATGTATCTGACACATTTCTGTATCTGAAACAACAAGCAGACGAGAGTTGCCAGGAATGTAACGAACAAAGTTTTCACATCTCAACAAATCCGACGAAGAAAACAAAATGTAAAAGGAGAACAACCCACCACGTCACACAGTAAAAACCAAACTCTACCCACAGTATTTACAGCAGGCAGACAGCAGGGCATTAATTAATAGTAGAGGACCCCAATCAAGTGTTCCCTCTGCAAGGCTTGGAAAGAAAACCAACTGTACCCTCTGGTGGCCATCTTGTGAATGTGCAGCGTGCCCCAATTTAGCTCACAGCCAAATCAAATACTCACTGTGGGATTAATCTGAGTTTTAATATGATTTATTCATCTCCAGTTTTATCATAATCAAAGCTGAGGGTGAAGGTGCAGCTCATATTCATAACACTCGTCACATAATATTACCTTGTTAATTAAGTTCACGTTCCAAAGCATCTTCTCAAGTTTTAAGATCCATCTTCAGAATGTGTAACAATACAGAAGTTACATTTGAGGAATGAAATGATCAAACCTGGATATTCCTCAGGTAGGGCTCACCTTCCTCTTACCTCTGAGCAACACAAACCAAAGCAAACAAGCCTCTCGCTGAGACTTCATGGGCTCATTGTCCCGCTGAGTCCTGTGAGATGTGAGGCCGCTGCAGCTGGAGAGGCTGACAGTGTAAACACAGCATGAATGGCTGCAGCTCCTCCGGTGGAAAAAACCTCAGTTTGCACAGCTCAAGCTGCAGTTTTTCATCTTTTCACGTCCACTCCAGGCAAAGTCCACACAGGGCTTGTCAGAGAGGACACAGGATAATAATAATTACAATAATAATATTAATAACACTAATACTTTATTATTAGTGGTATTAGTAGTAGTGGTATTATCAGGTGGTATCATCTTCCTTTGTTTGAAACATCCCTCGGTCAGTTTTCTTTTATCTTGTGGAATGAAAATATACATTTAATGGATTCCTCTCATTGCCTACATACTAAAAGAGAATTAGAAATACTATGTCAAAACCCATGCTTCTAATAATGATAATATGTTATTCATACTTTATTCCTCCCCTTACGTTTTACCTATATAAAATGTTCTCTTTATATAATGTATCAGGGATTTTGTTTTGTTATGTGTTGCTGCCTTTACTTTACGGGTGTGGTTTTCAGCCATTAGTGGTTTCTACCACATCCCACACTTACTTTTACATGTCATGTATGTATTTAGTTTTTCGTTTGTGTTGGATAAACAATGTTCATATTGGTAATAGATTATTATCATCAGTAATAGAAGTAGAATCATATTATTATTGCCATGATTATTAATATTATTGTGTATTTTTGTTGTTTTATAATTAGTAGTATCATCATCACAGTATATTGTTGTATTTATTTATTTACTTATTTGGGTGGGGGGGTGCTGGGGGCTGACACGTGTCCCTGAACTCTAATTGCAGGTTGACAGACGTTGGAGGTGGTTCCCTTCTAGGACCTGGCGGAAGTCCCCGCTGTGCGCCCCTGGTCTCACCTCTCTCTCTCACCTCTCTCTCTCTCTCTCTCTCTCTCTCTCTCTCTCCTCTCTCTCTCTCTCTCTCTCTCTCCCTCTCTCGCTCTCTCTCTCTCTTTCCCTCTCTCTCTTCTCTTCTCTCTCTCTCTCTCTCTCCCTCTCTCTCTCTCTCTCTCTCTCTCTCTCTCTCTCTCTCTCTCTCTCTCTCTCTCCTTCCTCTCTCTCTCCTCTCTCTCTCTCTCTCTCTCTCTCTCTCTCTCTCTCCTCTCTCTCCCTCTCGCTCCCTCTCTCTCTCTCACTCCTCCTCTCTGTCTCCAGTGGAGCTGCCGTGTCTCCATCAGCTGTTCTGGCATCGTGCTGCAGCGGTGCTGGACACTCTTCCGCCTCGATACCAGGGAAAGAAGAAGCAGAATAAGAAATCAACATGAGGTACTTGTAACGGAACTTTTCTCCCCCCCCCCTGTTGGCCTGTTGCACTGAGCCGAGTCGTGGATGTGAGAGTTGTTTGCTCTGGTTCCTCTGCAGGTGTTGTCCGTGGCTGCAGCGCCTCGTCTGCTGCGTCCTGCTCCTCGTCAGTCCAGCGGCATCGCAGTGGCCAGGTGAGAGAAACACAGGAGCAGGGATGTCAGGGCTCTGGTGACACGTTCATAACCCAAAACATTCATAACTCTGTCTCTATCCCGCACTGCCTGTGGTGGATGGAAATATTACAATGCTGGTTTTCACTGGTTTTTACTGGTTTAATATCCTTTTTGGATGTGGCTGGAGTTTATCATCCTATGTGGTCTGTGAGGGTAGTTGTGACTTTTTATTTATGTCCCTTCATTTACACGAAAAGTTCCAAGAAGTTTTACAAACTGCAGAAAGTTGGCACATCTCTGTCATGATGCTGAGTTGCTGCTGTGGGTTGACGCCTGCTCCCGGCTTCACATCGAGGACTCTGCAGCTTCAACCTTCTTATCGAACCACTTGTTGACTGAAGTCTCACGGCTGCTGCTGCAAAGCCGTGATGACCCGCAGTCAGGATCCAGCTTCAGCAGGTTGTTGGTCTCAGAAGGTCAAAGTTGAGACCATTTACAGGTTTTTCCTCAAGTCCAAAGTCCACAGTGTAAAGTCCCCCCGCCCCCCCATGTAATGACCTGTTAACCCAAACGGCACAAGCAGAATTGCTCACTAGTCTCTTTCCAGATGTTATCAAGTCAGTGCATCTGAACAGGAGGCAGTGGTCCATCTGTAACAGTGTCGGGGGGGCGATAGGAGCCACTGAATGAAAAAAACCTCTCTTGTGGTCCTGAATAATTTATCTCTGAAGCTCACAGACGTCCCACGTTTCATTTAGTCACCGTACAGCTGGAGAGACGTGTAGCTGTCAGGTGATAGGGAGAGGAAACTGAGAGGATGTCCATTAATATTTGATCGCTAATGGAGGGAGGCAGCATTTGGGGGCTTCGATGAACTTTGCGTGTTAAATTGACTCGTATATCTTATTTATCTTGTAGTGAAACAGGTTTGATGCGACACATTGTTTTTAGGGTAAACCGTTTTCAAGTGAACTCTCCAACAGTGTGACATTTTCACAGGAATGCTGTGCTGTCTGTGTGTGTCCAGGCTGAAAGGGCCTGTCGCTCAGTCTCAGGAGTTCTGCCTTTGGTCGCCCGCGACATGGTTGAATTAGGTCTGATTCATTCCCCAGTCCCTGACTGGGTCAGGAATCCCTATTGTCATGTGATCTTTGACATGCACCCAGCATGGTTTTTGCCTGAAGGGAGCAGGGGCGAGGTGGGGGGAGGGGAGTGGCTGTAAGGGGACACCCCGCCGTGCTATTTAATGGCTGAATTAGATGCCACATTAAAAATCACAGCTGGTTTGAGGGTTTCTCCTTTTCAGAGTCGGCCAGAGGGACATGAAAGCCATTTGAAACATTACACATAAGGGATGAATGGAACTGGCTGTGCTGGGAAGTGTTAACAAAATTATAACATTTATATTTTGTCATTTTAAATATATTTTATTAAATGGCCTGTTAAAAGTTATTCTGTAGCTCCCATCTGATAGTAGTGAGCTCTGATTGGTGAAACTGTTGTTGTAGTAACGTGTGATGGAGCAGTTTGACTACAGCAGAGAAGCCTTTGACAAACATCTGTCAACGTTTCACTGTATGGCTGTAACATCTGCTTCTATACATAGATGATGATCTTTATTTCCTGTTGTTGCAAAAATATGTTTAGCTCATAAGAAATATTTAAAGTGTGACAGATTTTCATTTTGTCTTCTAGTTTTCTTTCTACAGCTGTTTCAATTTATATATATATATATATATTTATATATTTAGCTGGAAGTAAAATAAAATAAAACTCTTTTAAAGTTTCTTCTGGCCAAAATAAATGTACTAAACTTACAATATGTACAAAGCATTTAGTGGCTTTTATTAAAATGTCTTGTTAGATGTTGAACTTAGATTGATAGACTTACATAGATCCCCAAAAAATAGACACACATTTCTTATTAAGTGGCTTTTGCAAATGATAATAGATGCTAAATATCTTATGCATCTTGTATATGCGCTGACACCCCCTCATACATCATATTTTTTAAAGCATATACAAATTACATGTGAGGTCAGTTAAATACGCACGTTGTGTTACTTCATAAGTAATCGAGACTCCACGGAGGATTTCTGATTGATGTCCACTCATTCATTTAAAAGTTCCTCACCTCAAGAATAAAAGTTTTCCCCGCTGCCACTGCATCGGGGCCTCAGTTGGGATCATAGTGGCTCTTAAGTGAAATAAATGGAGCGACTGTGCCGAGATTCTGTTGACTCAGTGAACCTTGTGATGTCTAATCCCTGGATTTTCTAGTCAGTAAACCTACTTATTCATGATCGACATTTCTGCTGCTTTCCCATTAGGTCTGTAAGTTCCATCCAGCGTTAGCTTTGTCATGTTGTGTCAGCCACCAGCATTTACACAGACCATTTAACCTCTCCGCTGGGGAGATGTTTATGTCTTGGACTGTGCGAGACGGGCTCTGCTTTTGCGACTTTCAGTGTAAGCTTACGGGTGTGTGTGAGGTTGTGGGTGGGGGTCATCCAAAATGTCAAGTGGACGTCTGGATGTCCGTGTCTGGCTCCCTGTTGTTTCTGCATTTTCAAAAAAAACTCCACTCAAGCAGCCGATGCTTCCTTTTGTTTCTTTATGCTCTTACATGAGCAACTTTGTGAACCGTCAGTCATCGAGTCACACGTCAGGGACCAGGTCACTGATCATATCGGTCAGAAGTCTCAGTAATGGACTGGATGGGCCTTTTAAAGTTGCATGCGATGCTTAGCTTTAAAAACATCTGAGAGTCCACATGTGGTTGTTTCTTTAGTTTCATAAAGAACAATCAAAACAATGTTTACAAGCTCATTTCAAGCAGAGGGGACTTGTGTGTCTCTTAAAACTCATCCAGCGTAACTGGACCTATCTCTTAACACGGCACGGCTGTCAAGGACCGGGACAGAGACAAGTGAGACACACGAGGGGGGAGGCTGAAAAAAGGAAATGCAGATTTGGTATAGTTTACTTCAATGAAGATGTGTTTTTGTAAGAAACCCACAGTGGTCACATCCTGCTTTGATTTACTTAAGCCGACCCATCTGGAGCCCGTAGTGAATCTAGACAGTTGTATATCTGTGCTGGATGTAGAAGAACCAGGCGCCCTGTTTGAATTAGTCTGCATGCGCACATCAGAGACGTGATGCTAAATGTGGCGGATGCTTTGTTTTTCTCATTATTTTTCAAAATTTCTCACTGTCAGTAAAATATGTTTATGTATTTCGTCAACTTTTTAAGGCATTTGGACGATTTATTTTTGTGTATTACCTTTATTGTTAATATCACTCTCTCATATTTATTATAACGCCTTTTTAAGAGCCCCCCCCCCGCCGCCGCCCACCCACAGACATACATACCAACTAGAATGCAAATCCCCCTTTAAATTGAATCAAGCTGCACCAAATTTCAACACGCTCATAGTATCAGTCGTCTAAAGTTTCATCAAGATCCATGAATTATTCCCTCGGAAATCAGTGAAAATGTCCAAAAAGTACCCGATGTTCCTCCATCTGATCTCGAGCCGCACCAAAAATCTATTAATAATGTGTTCCACAGCTACTGAGTTCATGGTTGCATCATTATGTGGTGAAAAATAGGGTCGAAGAGCATCAGGCCAAATTCCCGATACCAAGTTAAACTGAAAGAATGTTTTTCTGACTAAAGGCAGATGGAAGTAACTGGATGGCAGCTGAGGTCAAACCTGTGGAGTGAACAGATAAACATCCTTCCACAGGCAAAAGAGTTCCCTGATATAGAAATCTGATATTTATTATTAATAAAATACAGATTTGTCAGCATTGCCATATGTAAAGGGCGTCGTTCTGTATTCGCTCTGTATCCCCATCATGTTTTCCGGCCTCCTCTTGATCGCTGCTGACAGCTGTTATCAGTATTTTTATGTGCTCCCGCCGCTCAGCGTTTCAGGTGCGCGCGGCTGCTCTCTCATGCCGGCCCCGATGTCAAAATGCCGGGTTCGACAGAGGCAAAATACAGAGGGACACCGTAATTGCTACTTGTGTTCCAAGAGGAGAGGACTTGTAGGGCCACTTGCTCTGCACACCCGACTATCTCCACTGCTAATGGCACACTGAGTGCCCTCTTAGTGCTCAGCACCTCTTTCCTGTTTGTGGTGAAACCCTCACTTATTTGCTGGTCTTTCCCAGGTCTCTTGAAGGTGTGAAGCCGTACTCTGCAAATAACAGGACTTTACAGTACGAGCAGGTTTTTGTTTTAAATAACCGAGCATCAAGCAAAATGGAAAAAGCACATACATTACCAACTTTCTAAAGTGACTCCCCCACATCTAGATTTGATTATTTGAAGGTTCTTTGGAAATGTGTTTGCTTCAGAAAAGTTTTCCTCAGCTTTTCCACAAATTGCATTTATGAGGATTGATGGTGTGACTTTTTCATGCAGCAAAAACCCCCCAAGATTACATCTGCCATGGGTCGACACACAGTAACAACAGTTTGCTGCTATTATGTAAAAACTGCTGTGTTATAAACCTGATGACCTCTCAAACTACCCTGGAAAAGGGGCATTCAGCTGCTTTAGAGAGCATTAGAGTCGAGGGCAGGCTTACATCTACTACTGTGTGGTCAGTTTGTCAGCACTGTACGCTGCTTTCAGGGGGAACACTGGTTTCCATGGCCACCAGGTGCAGATTTTTCCACCACAAAGCTGTATTTGGCCGCAGCAAAGGAAACCGGATCCATCTACCTGGCACTTTGTCTCAGTCACCAGCTTTAGGGAGTGATCGCTCGTTCTTATACTGACAGTCTGCTGAACGCAGGGAGACATGAAACTAGAGACCCCCCCCACCCCACCCAGCCCCCTTCTCCACCCAGTTACGTTCTCTTGTCCTAAAGAAATCTATACCATCAGCTTTTCACTCTCCATGAACTGGGACGGGGGTTCAGAGTGACCGAGGCTGCCGCATGTCTGCAGCTGGGATGTGATCCCCAGATGTTATTTTCAGGTAACCCTGCAGATTCAAACTTGAAATAAGCATGTTTTTTAGCTGTCAGACGTGAACACTGTTGACACAAGCCCAACCTACCACCCAATGTGTTTTTTTCTTTTTAATGAATGAATAGACCATTCAGCATTTCATGAGGCCCCTCTTGGGAATGTCATTGTGTGTTTCAAACCTCACTTGCCGTTATATTCCTCTTTTTTTTTTGCTCTCCATGTCTTCTTATCTTTCGATTGACTCTCGTGACGCGCGGGCCGCTTTTCAAGGCATCCTTGAATTCCACTCATTCACCCGTCCCTCAAGAGCTGCCATGTCTGTAGGCAACACTCTTTTTAACCCTCTCGCAAATCTCACACCATGGGGGTGTGAACTGAGGAGAATCCCATGGGACGGGGAGATTACCATCAAGTGTAGAGCTCCTGTGACAAAAGAGGGATTTGCCGAGTCCTGTACCTCTGTCCTCCACTTTTGTATGGTCTTGCTGGAAGTGGGACTCGAAGGGGATTCGAGGCGAGGTATGGAATTCGATGACATGACCTGTCTTCACTGTACCTGTCAGAAAACGGAGAGGGGGACTTGTCAGATCTCGTCGCTATTGGTGTAAAGTTGGGTAATAAAACACAGAAAAAGGAAGAACAACGGTTTGTGTTGTCGTTCGCTGAGCCTCCCGGTGTTTTGACTCTGAAGTTAAGTGCCGTCACGTCACCAACTTTCATGCACTGGAGAAAATCTTTTTAAAGACGTGCCATTATCTGCTTTTGTGTAAATGTCCTTGCTTGACGGCGCAGCGAGACGGAGGACCCTGGGTCTTGTTGGATCATGTGCTGAGCCTGGATTTGTGCAGAGCAAAAGCCGCGGCTGCTCATAACTTGGAAGCTGCTAATTGTTGTGTGAATCATGAGCTTCCAGACAATAAAGGGTGCCCTCTATTCACTCTGTGGATGTTATGGGCCAGGTGGCACGGTGCCATCCATTGAGAGGTTTAGAGAGCAGGAACATAGGCCAACCAAGGGGATGTTAAATATTTAGAGGGCCAGTGAAAGATTTGCAAGGCTGTTCATCTACTGAGACGGTGGCATTTTCAGTCGGGGAGACAAGCTGGAAGGTCCGCAGTCGAATTCCCTACCTCGTTGGTCACCTAACTGGCTGAGACGTCCCTTGAAACGCAGTTACTGCCGTGTTCAGCAGAACCCCGTGGTTTCACAAGGGCAGTTTATGACCTTATTATTTGGACTCGTTAATGTCTGAATTAAAGTCTTCGTAACCTTGAGTTTCCTGGGTTGAGTGAAAATCTGGATAGACGGTAAGAATGCAAGAGAATACTTCACGGCTAAATGTATGCAGGATTAGATATACCTCTATCTGAATCAACACAGCTGTCTACACACACACCGTGCAAATGCTTGCATTTCGCTGCATTTCTACACACATCACCACAACCCAAAGTGTGTTTGTGCTTTACCGAGCAGCGAGAATAATCTCTAGGCCAAAGTTCAAAGAACTAGTGAGAATAGAATGAAATGGCCTCACGCCATCGCCTCACGTTTCCTCATGACCAGGCCATACCTGGTGGTCCACTGTCAGCCTGGTGTGTCAGGGCGTGCTCACCTCGGGTCTTATAGTGGGTTCTGTGCTTGTTTTCACTATAAATGCCTTAGGCTTAGAATAACATATGTATCTACGCATGTATGAGCATACCATACATTCATAGATCAGATCAGACGAGGAAGTTGTATTTGAGAAGAAATCCCCGACCCTCCGTGTATATTTAATCTTTTTCTGCATCGCTTGTGTGTCTGCACTGCACATGACATCGATACAGGTATAATAACAACAAGTCTCACCGCCCATGTTGGGTATCATGTTTGAAATACTGTACTTTAACTCAACACACTTAATTTCGAAGTCACACATCTCGTTCCGTGGAGCCCAAATATATTTCCCAGTTGGTTCACGAAGTTCATTTGTTTCATATCAGGTTGGTGCACCAGCTTACCAAAGCCCCATCACGTGGATTGTAACATGCCTTTGCTTGGCTTAAGCTGAAACAGAGGAAGACCATGACCTGTGGGCTTTTTGTGCTAAAGAACCCATCAGGGGGGAACAATGAATGCTGGCACCCTGGACCCTAGTCTGGCCTGTACTAATTGAGGGCCCTGATATTGTCTCGTCAATGAAAGCCCTCTTTGTCCCACTTACTGATCTTCATCTACAGTATCTCCCAGGCCTCTGATATAGCCCTGGGCATAACGTCATTCCCCTCCGGCCATTGTCACCGTTCATTAGAGGGGATTAAAGTGTCAGATGAAGGTGAAGCATATGATGCCCGATCTCACTGAGGGGAGGTGGAAAGTGTTTTGCCGCATAAGCTCAAAGTTTGTGCCCCCTTCAACACCCCTTGCCGTGGGATGAGACTTCGCCTTTGGGGGGTGTATCGATTCTGAAACCAAGACTGAAACCATGATATTAATGTCCACAGAGTTGTATTGTGTTACGGGACAATGAAAGTGCGACACCCAAACCCACTGCCACTGCTGTTGAGCTCTTGTTACGCTTCTGATGTAACAAAACTCATTTTGCATTTCAAAATCAACACTATATCACATCTTAAATTCCGAGTCCATTTAAAGTTAGGGTTAAAACATAACTGGAGGGAATGAGGGTCAAAGTCTATGTTTCTTATTAATCTGTGTGTGATTGATGCTTAGTAGCCAAGCAACAAGGATCAGGGCTGGAAAGCGGGTGGTGGCTCTCAGCTGTGAGTTTCTTTTAAACGAGGTGACAGGTTTGAGCACCAATCAACTCAAAAGATTTGTCCACTTGAACCACATTTACATATGTGATTGTCCGGTCCCGGGCAGATAAGTGGGAGATCGCACACATACCTTACTTTCATGTCATTTGTTTCAGATGTTTTTCCCCCGAGTGTGAAATTTCTATCAGTCGGCTGATGTCAAGGGTTTTCACCTATGGTTTCCTTCAATGCACAGAGGAAGCTTTGCAACATAAAGAGAAGTGTTTCACCCCCCGGCCCCCCCCCTTTCATGGTTGGATTTACTGTCAAAGTGTTGATCTGCATTGACATGTTCTTGAAGTGCTTTGCAAACCTGAAACTCAACACTCGAGCGAGGCCTATAGTGGGTTCAAAGAACCAGCGGAAGGACAAAGAGACGGCACCGGCCAGCAGACCCGATCTGACAATCTGCTGCTTGCACAATGCAGCGCGTGCAGAAACGAGAGATCTGCCTGCACATTCTTTCCACATGAAGCCCACGTCTTCTGTGGAGGATGTCATTTACTTATGCAGTCAGGAACAACAGCAGGAGTGGATGGAGATTCGTTCTGGTGCTCGTGCATTTTCACCTCTGCCAGCATTTTTAGCTGCTTCGTAAATCACAGACCTGTGTGGGCAGGTAGAATTTGTGCATTCGTGGTGAATGCGATGATATTACAGACCATGAAAAAAAGAAAACAGATGAGTGAGGGCGTTGTTGAAATGTCATAATATGCAGTAGTTATATCTGTCACTTTATCAAAGCAGCTTCTTTACATCCACTGTGTACTTCCAGATAGGATCAAATCTTTGAAGCTGCAGGAAAGGTGTCTTTATAATATACCAGGACTGACAGAACACTGTTTTTAACACACTGTAAGTAGAGGAGAGCGGAGTTTGTCGCACAAAAAAGGTTCTAATCTGAGAACACAAAAACAGGGGGAAATTAGAGGAGGTTTGAATTACAGACACCTTGCACAGAAATTACTCCTCGTTTCACTTTTAATCTCAACTCTATTAAGACATCATACAGTTAAACATAAACTCTCTAGACATCTTCATCGGCTGGATTTCTACAGACCTTTATACTCGGAGGCACACGTGCACTTCCTCCGGAGAAATCACGTAGGAACTGGGGAGTCTAGTGCATATCTGAAATCAGCTATATCGCCAATAAACACCTGAGAAATGTCAGCATCAGTCATTGTAGAATGGGGCCTTGAAAACACGAAACTACATGGAATTAATTAAGCAGCACTGGATAGCTGTCTTTTTGATTACTTGTTACCTACATGTAGTTATTGAACTAACACTTATTCTATCAGGCGAATCCATCTCTGTCATCTTGATAAAACAAGATCAAATCCGGTGTGTTATCACTGTCTGGTTTTCTTTTCTTTTGGCCGCAGATCAGTGCAGGCACAAGCCCAGACACGGGCTTTACAATCTGTGGCTAATGATCAACGCTGCTTTCTAAGAGGTACGATGTTTGAGTCATTGTCTTAATTCCCTCGGGCGGCGAAGAAAAAAAACTAAACCCCATTCCAGCCGAGAAATCCCACAAGTGTCAGTGTTGCTGAGCAGCTTTAACTGTTACTGTGCTTCACATCTTATTGATGCAAAAAGTAAGAGCTGTTTTTTTTTCCGTGTTGAAGCAACGCATCTAGGTTGTCAGATGGTCAGTCAATAAATTGTCCTGTGTGACTGGCAGGAGAATCTTAAGAATGCTGATAGCCTGGGAAATTTGTCAGCGGACGGCCCACACTCCTCAGAGGTGGGCCTCTATTTTATTAGATATGAGCATGTCTTTGGAATGTGACCATAATGTACCTTTTGACTCGCGGGGCTAAGAAGCGTCAGAGAGTTGCAGAGGTCTTTAGTCCTTTGAGTTCTGTAGCCTCGAGACAGTTTTTGTCAAAAATACCAATTTGCTTTCTCATATTTTTGCTTCAAAGATTCTTGTTATGGTCTCGGATTCTCAAAGGAAGTTATATCCTGTCAAAGATAACGATCTCTAACCCTCCTTTTTTTATTTTGGGTCCCCACCACCTTTTGCTACACTCTCCCAACGAGAGCTTGAGCCTCAGCTGGATGCAAACAACAGCAGATATCTGTTGTCACGCAGCAGGTGCATTCACTGATCCTATGATGCACACTCAGCGCATTCTGCAGCTGCTTCACAATAAAAGCATCTGAGTAATCTCTGAGTCATGATTTTTTTTTTTTAATCGCTCTTGCTGAATAATCCTGTTGACTAATGACCTCCAGCTGCAGAGATTTATCATAATTCGGGGAAAAAAAAAACCTGCAGCTAATTAAACCAACTGGAAAATGTCTACGAGCTGCTCCCAGATCTGTCAACACATCAACAAACACACTTTCGACCTTTCTCTGTTCTTGGAAAGACGCCACCAGCCACTGTTGTGACAAACTGTTGATTCTGTTGTGTCATAAAGTTGATTATAAGACTTACACTGGCTCTGTAACCTGTATTCAAGTGGTGTTAACTTTATTTTAAATGTATTATGATGCTAATTGTTTATCAGCATCCCTGCTATAGGAAGCTTGACACTTCCTGCAGTGGTTTGGTTCTGACCTGATCCTTTGTTGTGCGTCTTCACACACCCTCTATCCCCACGTCACGCTTACTATACTGTCAATAAAGGTGAAATGTTTAAAAAGAAACCTCCCTCTTATAGTGGTTACACACATACACTGTATTATTGCCACAAAGACATAAGGCTACTTGAACAGAAACTCCCTCTCTGCTCTGTTGTTGGTGGTTTTCTGTTTGAGCCACGGAGCTGCAGTGAAAATGGGTCAAGTGGGCAGATTAGAGATCTCAAGCTCACAGTGTGTGAACCCAATGGTCTGTGGTTCAGACCCATTTTGTGTAGTGGTTTATTTTATAGCAGCAGTTCCTGCTTAGCCTGTGTACACTGTTCCTTCCTCTTGTGTAGAAACAATCATATGGTTTCCTCATCCTTTTTTCTCCACTTCAGGCCGGTCTCGTAAACGAGTTCTTCGTTTCCAAGGTTGTTGTTTTGAGTTGCTGAGATCTGGCGTGCCCTTACGAGTTCTCTGTCAGATCCTCCACACGTTGAGGAATATGCAGTCAGAGAAGAATCTGTGTGTTTTATCTCACTGAATGCAGCCTGACACTGAGTAATGGAAGCAACGTGTTGCTTAAGGTGAAAAGCTTTAGGCGGAAATGTTTTTAGTTTAAACTCTGGATTATTAAATGCATAGTTTGATCCACTTAATCCACTAACTTCACAGCACAAAAGCCAAGATGAAGCTACTTGTGTTATTTTTAACTTTAGAAACTTGTTCACTCAAGTTTGAAAATTGTGATTTAGTTTGGATTTTACCTTAAAACCATGTAACATGTTTGTTGTTAGAACTCCCGTCAATTTAGATTAAATCTTTTCGTAAATAAACCAAATGGTAACGTCAGAACAAGATTGTGATAAAATGCCACTGGGCTGATTTATATCTGAGACCTGATGTAGGATGGACTGTAGGTTTTGGGTCTAGCAGTGAAGAACAACAGGAATCGGTGCAGTGTCAGTTCAGAGACACACATCCTACCGCAGACGTTTCACAGGCTGCAACTTGTTCACGAAAAGCCTCTAAAAGCAGAGGTTTCCATTAGCACCGACAGCCGACTACTCATTTGAGTCCAGCCTGTTACTTTGTTACACTTATTTTAAATTCTAATGAAATAGGTTTGAATTGCACCACGTGTGAACATTTTAAGAGCAGTAGCCTCCATTTCTTAACAATTTCTCCTGCAGCACGATGATAGAGAAACTTCTGTCTCTGTCCGTCCTCTCCCCTGAGTGCATGTGTGTGTGTGCACGGTCAGCTGAGAGGCTTTGTCCTTCAGAGTTCAGAGCTGTCGTCAGTGTCTGACAATTATTAGCGGATTAACTGATGACACAACACATGGAGAATTACATTGACTGCAGGGGACACTATCTTCCCATGGGCTTCTTTGAGAGCAGCTTGACGACTCTGCGTTAATAATTAAAGTCCACTGAAAGCTGCGACTTCCACATACGCCACATAGAAGTTTAAATGCTTAATGAACAGACAAAAGAATGAATTATCATTATTTACACTGTGCTTTTTTATTTTTTACAGTAGAGCTGTCTCTTAGACGATTTGCAAACACCAAAACAAGCAGTGTTGTCACAGTAACAGGCCTCTGTCGTGTGAGGACAAGTCTCTCAGCCTCACATTGTGATGTTTCTGTTTAAAATGCTTTTGTAGTTTTTTTCTACAAAAGCATTGGCAGATGACCCAAATCATGTTTTAACAATAAAACAGAACTTCCTGCAGTAATATATATGTTATTTCTCATACATCGGACCCATAGTTAAATAACCCATAGTCCTCATGATTCTACAAAGTCAGGAGTTGTTCTTGTTTTAAATGATGTTCGGTGTTTACACACTGTGTGGGCTGAGACACACAAGAAGCCTAATATCTCCTACACAATAATTAACTACACGTTAACAGTCGGATGAGAAAACGTATTAAAATATGCGATCATAAAGATCAGTTTATATGATGAAGGAGAGGGAGCAGTGATACCCTGCTGGAAATCTCCCTCCAGCCATGTGATCACTCGATGAGTGGCCGTTTATAGTTTCCCACTATTGTGATTTATGGTTTTTTCTCACAGTCACAACAGTTAATGTGTGTAAATGTCTTTTTACCGCATCCAGCTGAACATTTAATTTGTGTTTCAGACCGTTTGGAGTTGATATATCGAGCAATAAACCGCGACAGACTTGTTTTCTCACCAGCGAGTCCACTGTAAAGTTACAGAATGTGGTGGGGGAGTGTCCTGCTGTAACGCTGCATTGATGGATGATTTTCTTTTTACCCTCAACACCACCACAGTATGCTTCCCCTGAGGGCGAGTCAAGCCTCTCACTTCCCCACCCCATAGAGCCCAAGTCTTGCCTGAAGCCTCTGACTGTGACTCAGGCCAGGACAGAGAAGGTGGGCTAGTGAGGTGTGTCTGTGTAAGTAGTGGGGGTGGTGGGTCTTGTTTTAAGAGGCTGGCCTCTTTCCAAGACTCATTGGAAATCCACAAAGGGGTGAAAAGTACACCGGCAACCAATTACTCCTTGATAAACCCGGTGGAGAGCGGAGCGGACGGCGGATGGTTTTTCAAACAGGAGAGAGGGTCAGGTGGATCAGGTGGATCTGTTCAACAGGTTCACTGTGTTGTTTGCCTCCTCTTCCCTGCGCCTTACCTTCCTCCTGCCGACGCCCAGGCATTTTGGACACATTCCGGCCACGCATACCGCCGCTCAGCCCGTACGGCCGCGCACCGTTATTGGGTTACTTAGTTTTGATCTGGGCTCAAAAGCAGCATAGTTGCAGGATTGGCTCGGTTATCGGAGGCGGAGGAGTCTTTTCCTCCTGCAGGTTACGACGGCACAGCCCAAACCTCACACCTACTGTACCTTCAAATTAAGTGCTCAAATTGTTTTTCCACTGAAACCACAGAGCCGTATAATTTCCTTCCAAACGAAAACCCCGAGAGATGAAAGTTGATCCCCTGACGCTGCCAGACATCATACATCAGAGCAGAAGCCCACAGTCCTCCCTAGAGGTTATTAAATGCTTATGAACACTCATCACCTACTAACAAGCCATGACTGATAGTTTCCTGGACTTTTATTATGAAGTAGGAGGTCAGAGATGTGTTTTTTCACTCATGTTGAAGTAGATAGTAGCTCTGGTCGTTTACTCTCTTCCATAAATGTTTAGCTTGAAACAGATGAAATATAAAGTTGAGAGAATCTGTTCAGTCATCCACGATTAGTTCGGCCTTTTCATCGTTCCTTCCTGCAACAATTTGTAGCTGCCGCGGCAAACTTTTGTAGTTTTTGTTGTATTTATTCCGCCATGTGAATGGTGCATTGTCTGTGTAGAAAGAAGAGAACGAGGCCACACACGCGCACACACACACACAGACGCACCCACACGCACACACACACACACACACCACACACGCACACACACACACACACACACACACACACACACACACACACACACGCACACGACACACACACACACACACACACACCCAGCCCTTCCCAATTGGAGTTCACCTTCCTGCACTGCCAGAAATGCAATGGTGTTAGCTGTGTGTGTGTGTGTGTGTGTGTGTGTGTGTGCGCAGCGTGTGTGTGTGTGTGCGTGTGTCGGGTTAAGGATTTCTGTCACCCACATTGAAATGGTCCCGTAGCCACCCCCCCCTCCCTTCACCCTAACTCTTAAGTCTTAAGTCCATTTTATCTGTCTCTGTCCGACACACACACACAGACACACACACACACACACACACACACACACACACACTGAAGTCTCCTTGGTGAATAGTCACTGCTTGTGGGGAATGCCTCAGAGCAGACAATAGCCATGTATCCTTACTTACCATCTCCCACCGGTCATCTGGAACTCCACGGCCCTCGGAGAGCTCGTCTGTTCCCCCTCGGTTCAAAGTGACTTCTTCTCCTCCTGTGACACACACACACAAATCTAAAGGGACTAAGTACATCGCTGGGTTTTTAACCATGCAGATGTAAATGTTGCCTCATTGCCTGGATACTTGGCGCCCAAAGTAAAGTAGACTTGAAATCTAAAAAATGCCAGTCACGCCAGTACCGACCTTGGCACTCGGGCCAGTTGGGCCCAAGACCAAAATGTGGTCTGAATAAATCGAGGCAAAAGAAGAACACTAAGTACAAACAGAGGAAAAGACAACAGGGCTGGGTGGATGACTCCTCTCATCATAATGACTCATGTGTTTTGAACAGTGGTGCTTTGAGCTAAATTCTAATGGTCCCTGGTGTTTATAATGAATATGCATACATGTCAATACTTCAACATTAAACTGATCAGGAAAATAGTCTGAATAAGTCACAGAAGCCATGTAAACAGCATCATCTCAACCCAAATAAGGTCACACTTGGAATAATATGGAATAGTCACATTATATAGACATGTGTCTTAACTTCGGTATAATGTATAATATAATAATGTAATGTATAATGTAAAAGTGTAGTGGTCATAATGACATGAGTCATAATCAGACTATGCTCTGTCACATGTGCATGTAAATATGAATGAAATATTCTATTAATAACTAATGTAAACGATATAAATAATGTATTTTATTAGAATAAGGTCATTAGTCAGTCTATTGGTGTTCATGTAAACTCTGTCACAGTTGCTTTAGACTGACAACAGTTTTTACTTGGCACAAAATGCAACGTGTGTTTGGTCAGAAACCAAAGCACTAGAGAAATTAAACTGTTGAACTGATGCGTCAGGAAAAAGTCCGATCCTGAGGGCGACATGAACGTCCTCCCTGTTGTTGTTGAGTCATTTCAGTAAAAAAACATGTGAACCTCATGCTGATGTTGCAGATGTTCGTCCTCTGGGAGGAAAAAAAAGAAACGGATGTTGAAATAGAACAATAACACGGGATCATGAAGTTCTATTTCATGATGTCAACCAGCCAAAGGTCGAGCATCGTGATTCATCTTTTTGTGAAGCAGCGGTGGCGGCGTTCTCGCCGCGGTGGTCCGAGTGATACACTGATGTGTGTGTGTTAGTGTGAGAGAGCGACAGAGTGTTTTCGTCCCTCCGCCGTCTACTTGTGGGTCTGGGTTCGCTCTGTCAAAATCTTTGATGTCCTGGGATGAAAGGATGTGGGCTTCCCGTTGCGTCTTTCGTCTACAGGGGACGGCCTGTGTACGTTTAAGTGTCCTCCACACCCCTGGAGGAACCTTGCATTTTCTAGTCATAAAAAGGGACAGAGAGAGGGACAAGTAAAGAGAGCAGGTATTCAGGATGGCCAGACATCGGATGCCCCACCCAGACTTTAAAAGGTGTGTGGCAGCATTGTGTCTGGATGACACAATCCTTCAGGGCTCTTCCTGTTTTTTTCACTGTGGCCTTGTAAGTTTTTGATGAGGTTTGATGTGTTTTGTTCAGTTTTTACAAGCGTCAGTGTGTGTTTAGTGTCCTTGAAGCGCTTGTTTAAGGTTAAAAATGTCCAACATATACGTTTTTTTGGTACAAACTGTGTCTCAGGCACCAAGTTTCTAAAAGGGAATCATTTCTATATTCTTGGACAAGATTTTATCAGATTTAAAGTTTTCTTTCCCCCCCCAATAATTAACTTAAAACAATGCATCTGAGAAGTTTGATTTATTTAGTTATAATCAATCTGAGAGATGGAAACTGTGAATGAATTTACAGCACAAGTCACATACACCCATTCACACACAGACTCACACAGACCTTCTACATGCAGGGCTCCACTGCCTTATCACCATCATCTAACCATCTAACCCCCAATAACATACATTAACAGGTGAAAAGTAGCTCAAATGAAGTCAGCACATTCAGTAGCAGACCATCAGAAGTACAACCCAGGTTCTCTAGTGATGTCCTCACAGGTCTGGAATGCAGCCAGCTTCACTTCTTCTCAAAATTGTTTCGGGGGATATTTCCGTGCTCAGTTATTATAAACAAAATACTTTCCTTGTATTTATTTTTAGGATTGTTGATCCCAAAACTAAAAGGACTATGTTTAAGAACTACTTGTCCAACAATATTCACCCCATATCTATTTGATCAACCTGAAACACCCACAAAAGTCAACACTTAAAATATCCTGTATTGAAAATAAGCGATGCTGTTGTTACTGCCGTATTTATAATGTATACGATCACTTTAAGTCACATTCCAGGAAGTTTAGAATCCCTTCACCGCTGAGCAACAACATGACTAATGCGGAGCAATGATGAAGTTAAACCGTGCACGTCTGTTTAAATGATTGAGGCCCCACAGTATAATCCAGTTGCTGTGTTATGTGTCTGGAAGATTACCCGTTCTGCCACAGCCTCTCCCTTTCTGTCTCCCTCTCTCCCTCCTACACTGTCAGCTGTATTTTGTTCCTGATGCTTCATGAATGCGCTGCAGATGGGAAATAAATCACATCGCGGTTTGAAAAACACCTCCAATCTTTTCCTTCTCCTGAATCCCTCCGAGATTCGGTTCAGTCATGCTTTACCAATCACCGGTACTGGATTCTGTGACTTCCCCCGCTTTTTCCCCCTTACGATTTATTTTTTAAAGGAAATCGTAGGTGGTTTGATATTCTCGTTTTACACCTGAGGGGCCATAGTTTTTGAAATCGACTTTTGCCAACCAAATGCGTTGGAGTTTCCTGCATGTGATGTTGTATAAAAGACTGATTGCGACTTCCTAGATGCCATTTATGTCCGAGAGTCTTTCTGACCGACGACTGAACTGATCAGCCTGTTTCCAGGGGGCTGTAGGTAGAAGAAGACCCCGCCCTCCGTCGCTGACCACACAAAACCAGAGCCCCGGGGCCGTGCTTCTGGTTCGCCCGCCTGCCGTTCCCCTTTCACATGCAGTATTTTGTTGTTGCAAAAGCCTGAACCAACATGATTGGAATGCATTTTTTTTTCCTCTTTTGTCCCCTTTTTGGGAGAGAGGCTCTTTTGTTCTAATGGGATAATTTAAGTAGGAATGTTTTCACTTTGGGCCTTTGAGTTGGAGGTGGGGGGCTGTTTAGGGTGAAGATTGAAAAGGTGGACGCTGCAGAAAGAGCTTAGAGGTTCTGGGGTTTCTCAGTTTCTCAGACTCAATATCCTTCATTAAAGGCCATTATTCATGAATGTTTATGTGTTGCTTTGACGCGGCATCCAAACAACACTTTCTTGGTATCAAACCCTTCCAATGTAACATGAGTTTAGACTCAGTGGCCATAAACACGCTTAACAGATTATAAACACAAGGATATAAACATTAATATTAATATACAGTAGCAGCCAACATCTTTTTTTCTATGTTAAGAGTAATTAGGGTAATGGCTTCCTGAGTCAAACTTAATCTGTGTGTTGTGATGCAAACTTCTCTTCACATATTCGAATGCACTCGCGAATGTCGTGGGGTCAAACTTCTCTTGAAGCCACACTGCGGATTTGCTTCGCCACAGGAAACCAGTGTTTTATTCGCTTCCTTGCTCCCACAGATTTGAAGTCACTGGGAGACAAAGGGTTGCCACTGCTGCGTTTGTGTGTGTGACCTCGCCCTCAGGTGGAAAAGCTAATTTGTTCGCCCCTGTTCCGCACCGAGACGTCTTTCAGGGCACACACACTGTAAACACACCTGTTAAAAACAGACCATTTCCTATTAACAGCACAGTACAGCTATGCTAACGATGCTAGCTATGCTAATTAGCTTCTGGCCCCTATGAAGGCCCGCTGACATTGTGCCGTGCTCAGCGCAACAAGAGTGAGCACAGCCTTGAAATAGGTATTTTAAAAACTCACATGTACCAACAATAGCGTCCCACACAGACGAGCTCCTGTGTAAGTTTAGCGTCACTTTCGCTGGACTTCTGAGAACCGTAAGAAAGGGTGGAGTCGTGGCTGGAGGTGCGGCCTGCGATGCTGGTGCTAGTGCGACACCTAGTGGTAGCGAATGTTGCATAACATCCACTTCATCACTTTTACACAGAAATGTCAGTTCTCGTAGTTACGGTTATTACTCATTAACCCCTGAAATCATGACTTGAGATTTATGACCGAAAGCCGGTGTAAAGACTATGGAAATGGAGTTTGAAAAATTATCACATTGTGTAAAAATAGATTACTAATTTTATTTATTGTTATTTTATCTCGATTAGTCAGGATGTCTCAGCTTCAAAGATTTAAATTTCATTTTCCCCTATAGTCTTGGTCATATCTTGAAAATCTAAAGTGGAGTGATGTAAATGATCAACCGTTAAAATTGTGTTGTTTTCCTCAGAGATCAGGAAGTTCCCAATGTGTCTGGTTGGTGTCTCTGTTTTGTCTGCTGCATGATTAATGGAAGATGTGAGTCCTAATATAAATTGAAGTGACAGTAAACTGCTGTATTAGCAGAAGAATAAAACACGAACCAGATGAACAAGTAGGGAACATCAGTTAATCACAGTTTTCCATGCGTGTTCCCAAATGTCCCCAATAAAAGGAACTCTGTTTTGAATTTGAATCAAAATGTTAGTTACACAGTTACCTGATATCATACCTGGTGTGAACAGACACTTTAAACACAGTGTCGTCCTCATCCTGTATTTTATGACTTGTGATATTCCGCTGTATTGTGATGATGAGTCAGCACTTTTCTTGGCTGCCTCTGCATCCTTGTATTGTCGTGTCTCGCATGAAGGCTTTGATCTGCAAACAGCTTCTTTGCTTGCAGTGGATTACGGAGATAAAGTTCCACTGAGCATGCAAAGCCACATAATTTCCTCTTTTTTATCCCGGCCTTTCCTCCACAAGTGGTTGTGTCGGAACAGATCTGCTGAACTGGGAGAACAATCCCCTTTGAAATAGGCAAAATGTTCCCACACCGCTGACTTCAGTGCGTCCAGGGGGTCTGAGATCTCAGGCTTATTTTCCATCTTGAGCGAATTAAACCTTTTACTGCAGATGCGATCACTCGATCATGATTGGACCCAATAAATGACATGGAAAAATGCAATAAAATAGGTGTTATATGTTGTAGTTGAGATTTAGTTGTATTTTTATCATTTTCTCTGCTTGTAAATGCCACAAAGATGTGCAAGTAGTTAGATTACCACCGTAATGGTATTGGAATTTGTTCATGTCATTTTATTGTTTTGTAATAGATTACTTTCGGGGGGCTTGAAGCTCGGTCGGTTGAGCGAGGTTTCTGGAAACGTCTGCCTTTCATTGGCCTGGTCACAGAAGAATGCTCCTCTAACGGCCACAGTCCAAGGACCTTTTGATGTTCAAACACATGCTTCATTCATTTTGGGATTAACAGGCTGAGGGAATGGCCTGCTTGATATTGCTGGAATTGCCCAATGAATTGTGAAGTCTGAGGCTTAATTCCTGCTCCTTCAGCTCCTTTAACTGGGTTGTTTAGTTTGATGCGAGCTCAGAGACACAATGAACCTTAACGTGTCAAAACCAGACCCACAAAATAACGTTCGATTTAGAGATTGAGAGTCGAACTGAGGATAGACTGAGTTAAAGTGACTGTCTTCAAGTCTTGCTGCTGAACAAGTCTCAAGGAAATTCAAATGTGTTCATAGATGGATAGATTTACATAAGACAAGTACACAGTAGAATAAAATAATGTAGCATCCAGCTCATGAGCGTATGCTATGGTTGAAAACAAAAAAAATAGTGTTTATTTGTTTGTATAGTGTAAACAGACATAAAAAATGATCTTATTGAATAAATAATAGATAAATATGGTTCAAACAGACAAGGATGCAAGCAACTGAATGATATTATCCATATTGAATGAATCTGATGTGAACAGACATGAGAGATATTCCACATATTGGATGAGGTTGCATGTACAAAGCCCATCATCATGCACAGAGTTCGTTCAATGTGTTGCACAGATAATGTGTTGTCTTGTGCAGGCCTCTCTGTAACCGTGGCGTAAATATTTGTGCAGGTTTAAATGTTTGCATGCAAAGACCAGTCTCTGTCTGCTCTTAGAAAAGGTATTTCCCCTCCATCTGTATGTGTGGGAGAAGTTTCCCTCTGCTTATTCTGACTCACGCTGTTTAAACACAGAACACAGAACTCATCTTGGCGTGAGTCAGCGAGCGGAAACACAGACTGTCTGAGACGGAGGTATAATCTCAATCTCATACGCCGAGTCCACGATGCTTCGCTTTGATTGTTCTCCAGCAACCACATGAAATCACTTTTCCCTTCACAACCCGAGCTCCTCAGACAAACATGGACAGTAGTTGATATATATATACGACTTTCACAGTCTCCTACAGTTTGTAATATTTATGAATTACACAAGAGAACAGCTCACGGTGTGAAATGAGGATATATAACCAAAAAGAATGCTTCAGATCTTTAATGAAAAAGAAGAATCACGTGTCTGACTTCGTGTCTCAGCTCATCCCCGTCTCAGTCAGTTCCTGGCAGAGTGACGGAGGTTACCAGCCTGTCGACCATGTCTGAGGTCACCACCACTAAAAATCAACTTTCAGTGTGTGTTGCAGGACATTTTTCCAAAGAACGTGAGTGAAGACTTGTTACAAAAGCTAATGATCGAGTCCAATCCCACATAAAAGAGAACCTGGCCACAACAATGAGGCTTTTTCTTTTTATATCGTGGGGTTATTATGTTAATGGCGTCTTTCACGGCGTATTAAACGTAGCTAGACCAAACAAACACGCCGTTTTTTCCTCCTATTCACAGAAGTTTTCATTCTTTACACTTTGCCTTTAGTTTTTTCATCTTGCTTAATTCAACTTTAAGGAATCTGGGACTTGAAACAGCTGTTTTTACTTGTTCTTCAAACATCAAGTTTCCTGCTGATTAAAGGCAGAAACCCTTAAAAAGATGTAAAGATGCAAAGCAGGAACAGCTTTTCTCGTCCTGAGGTAGTTTTGAAAAGAATTAGTGAGCATTTGATTGATTTTGCTGTTTCCTAGTTTACACAATCTGAATGTTGACGTTAGTTTGTGTTTTGGTTTGTGTCGGTGTTGCTGCTCGAGGATCAGGGTTTTTTCTCCCACCACGTCCCTGACACAACTCTATCAACAGAAATTCTCATAACCCACATTCATCTCGCCCCGCTCATGTGGGAAAGGATAATAGTAAAAACAACAATCACGCTCGCAAAAATAAATATGGACTTGGAACGAATCCCCGGGAGACAGACGCAGTGTATGAATGTGCACAGACATGTCACAGAGTAAGAGACGCAACAGCCTGTCTGAGAGAAAACAAAAAGGTCAAGGGTTCTCTTTAAAGGATGCCAGTTCTGTTTTCCATGTCCCTGCAGACAGACACACACACACACACACACACACACACGTCTCTCAAAGATGTATCTGGATAATTTGTTCTTTTTCTACCCATCCGGTTATGGATCCTAATCCCCAAAGTCAACACTGCTAACTCCGGACTTCCGATCTCCACGTTGTTTCATCCCTGTGGGACGTGAGAATGACAGCGTTGTCGTCACCGTCCGGACAAACATTCCCCAAACAGAACGCTGCAGCTGATCAGGTGGCGAGCGCCAGGATTCCTCTTTGATCGGCGATGAGCCGTATCTGCAAAACCCCCAATTATTTTACCTTCTGATCTTCAGCCAGTGGTTTTCATCTCTCTTTCTCAAGCAGTGGTGATAAACGCTGCTCAGTGTTTTTTGCAGTTTGAGTGGATTTTCTTAAACATTGGCTTTTGCGTGGAATCTTGACGTTTTTTATGAGGTGACAAAATATGGCCCCGGTATTTGGCCCCAAATTGGACCCCTTGGCGTCTTTCATGTGTGTCAGATGTCTGGTGGAAGGAAGAGTTCAGACTTGCTGTGCATGGACTGTCCTGTTAGGCAGGGAAACAGCTGGTGGGAGCAATTCCTCCACTAACCTCTCCACCTTCTCACACTCACCTCAAAATGGGTTGAGAAAAGAGAAATGAACCCGTCTCCTTTCTCTTTCCTGCAGGAGAACACACATTGGGCAGAAATCAGTCAGAAAATTGGTTGCATTAATATAGCACCAGTTGATTTGGGTATATGGAAAACAACTGTAATTTACTGGTGGGTGGACAACCATTCAGTACATGAACAAATCAAATCCAAGCTGAAAACACAGGTTAAACTTGGGTGAAGTGGTGGAACTATGCTTTCAACCTGGTAACAACCCTCAAGTCATTTATCATCAGGCCGCCACCAGCAGTGGAAGGTGAAGTGTCTTGCTCCAGGACATCTTTGTGCCACTTCATCAAAGCAGATGACTCCTTCAGGCCCCCCAGCCCAGGATTTCACAGATGCTCCCTGGAGTTAAACTAGTGACCCTGCAGCCAAAAGGCCCAATCGTGTGACCTGCAGCCACCTGGTGCCCGAGAAGGACGCTGCTCCGAAAGAGAAAGAGAAAGAGAAAGAGGAAGAGGAAGAGAAAGAGGAAGAGAAAGCACAATTCCTGCAGTCTCTGTTGGATTATTCACCAGCCATTAATAATAGCGTGTATCATATATGCTCTCCTGTCCCAGACCCAGATAATCTGTAGTAAATATGTAACTAACCTTGAATGGGACATTTTCAACTCCGTGACCCTCCGGCCCTGCCCCTGGTAGACAAGCAGGGTCTGGATTCCAGGTGTGGGAGTGTCCGTCTTCTTTCTTTTCAGGTCCAGAAAGCAGGTAAATGATTTGTCAGAGTAAGACGACTCATCGCTTCAAGTTCACCCACAGACTCACCAAGCTGCACGCTGAGCTCTTTGTCTCTTTGCAAATGGATTTTTTGATGGATTTTAAACAAGTTACATCTTCAGCATGTTGTTAGTTGTCTTATTTTGAAACTAGTGATCATGAGAAAATCAGAAGGGAAGTTAAGTGTATACTTTATCGTATCAAAAAAGGACAAACGGTAACTAAAGAATGAAAACATGAATTATAAATGAAGTTAAAGTGGAATTCTCTGTAGCTGCTGTTGAAAGTTGGAGGAACCTGCTCGTCCAACATGGCACTTTATTGCAAGTTAGTGAAACTAAATATTTAAGGTCTGTTTCCTGTGGTGACCTTAAATATTTAGATTTGACCTTGATGGACTTTGTCATCCTGTTTGTCGGCCCCACCTGTCTCTCAGTTGGTGTGTGTGTGTGTGTGTGTGTGTGTGTCTGTGTGTGTGTGTGTTAATGACAGCCCTGTGACCTTAGCGCCTTGGCCTGTAATGAGGTCAGTGTCCCGTAGAAACCCGCAGCAGACCACACAGTGATTTGGTCGCCCTCTACTGTTGAAAACAGAGAATAGCACAAGTGACCAAGGCTGCGTTAACACGTTCTTCTCTGTATCTTCCATAAGTATCTGGAGATCATGTTGCTTTTCTCCTAAAGATCTGTGTTGAATTAATCACTGGACTGGAGCAGAGGTTTCCTCTGGCAGCGAGTGTGATTCTATAATCTTTCCATATGTTTCAGTGCGAGTCATCTCACGGGCTATTAAATGTCAAGCAGACGGCACCTTGAGGGGCTTGATGGCTCAGTCCCCTCATCAGGAAACAGAATAACTGTGAACACGTGTTTGTGATTTTTTCTTTGTGCCGTGACATCAGTGCAGGTGTGGTGAGAGATTTTGCCGAAGTCCCGGCCTCTGCACCGGTGTAGCTGACCAAAACAAACCCGTTCTAATGACTCTATTATCTCAGGGAGCTTTCAGACTTACCTTGTTTGGTCTGGACCTTCTGCCTTATCAGTTTAGTTTGATATCAAGTAACAGGTGGAGGCTCAGAGCACGGTGCAGAACAACAGACCAGAGTCCAGTCAGAACAAAAGAGGTAGACTTGGTCCTGATCGAATAAACCATATTTAGGACTGTTTGCCCTTTTAATTATACATTTTAATAATAGAGAACTCAATAGAGAGGAGACAAGAACAATACACACAATCATACAACACCAAAATCACACTAAACAATAACAATAACAAACATTGTAAATTGATAAATATTTTAAAAAATAAATATTAATGATCAAGTTAATCATGTAACTGTCACACTTTTTGGGATCTTTTGGACTCTAGGATAAATTGCATTATATTATGCATTACATTAAACAGTAGAAGAAGAAGCAGCGGCAGTTCGCTGGATTGCTTTAATCTTCACCACCGACTATAATGATATTACAGTGTCAACAAAATCTGTTAATTCCTTTTCTCCATTCAAACTGTAAACCTACTACTTTTTCTATGTACTTAATCCAAAAAAAGTTAGTGAATATAAAAGCTGAATTGACGTCAGACGCACGCCCGTCTACAAACCAATCAGCAACCCCCTCAGTGTCTTGACCGTGGGCTTCACCTGCCATGACGTACTGTCCGTTGCTGACAGGCCTCATAGACGGTTTGTGTTTGATTTCCCACAGGTGTGGTTTTGCTGGGAGGGCACCACCTGTCCAGTGTCATGTGCTGGAGTCGGCAGCAGCAGTCAAACAGGATGTCTTCACCCTCATGCGACTGTAAATCCATGTTGGGAGGAAAGAGCAGGTTTCATTACAGCGTGGTTGCATTTTAAAAAGTATTTATAATAGAGAGTTGAGGCAAAGCAGTTTGTCTATATGTGTTATACTACATGTGGACGTTAGAGGGAGCTGTTTCCCCACAGTTGCACCTCCCCTCTCTGGGTGGTGATGTGATGCCTCTGGTAGAAATATTCTGTTGCACAATCCGACTCTCTGAAGCTGCCGCTGCTGCTGCTGCTGGAAATCTGTCATGCATGTGTATCTTTGTGCTTAGTGCGTAAGTCTGCAGTGAGGACTGTGTATCCCCAGGGTTCTTCAGAACAATGGAAACAGTCTTCCTTACTAGAGAACACCTGCCGCTAATAGCCTGTAATAGGTGGCAATAAAAACAGCTAGGAACCAGCCACACAACTCTTAAATGTCAAAGTGTAACAAGTACTCTGTCATGGCCAATATGCACTTTAATGGTAAACAGCTATTAGAGTAATGCACTGTGAAGTGTCAGCTCCAGTCTCAGACTCAAATCAGGGAGCTTTTTTTGTTTCAGGCAGAAGAATCAACACGGCGTCTGTCATTAGCCGAGATCACACCTCACGGGCATTTTGGGCCAATTACAGTACATTTCCAGGATGCTCTGACTTGACAGTGTACTAATTAGTCGAGTCGCTCCAGGTACAAGAACTCTTCAAGACGTCCTTGATGAGTTTGAAGGTTCACTGGAAAGGAAGCCGGCTTTCAGGTCTTGTGTAATTTCCTCCATTAGAGCTTTTTTAAAGGTGATTTTCAATACATTTCAAGTTATAATGCCTTATGCCATATTTATTATGAATAGTGTTATATTCAAGCAGCAGTTTCCCGGAGTCAAACTGGAACTTTTCGGCAACAAGCTTATAGAATAAAGAAATGTGTCCCTCTTGATGGCCGTGTGACTGAGTTATAAAAGTCAACTCTGTTGTTTATTTGTATAAAACATGTAAAGAATTTGACGTCCTCTGTTCCACTGGTGCGTTTCCCAAAACAAACATGTTTCATTGGTTTTGATTAAATGTCAAAGGAGCCAATCAGCCCATTTTCTCAGCAGGGGCATTTCGTGGTCTTTTCAAATTGAGTGGAACGTGTGGCTGCCGTCTTCCCAGGGTTCCCTGCATGTTTAGAAAATCAATTGAGCTTTGATGTGATGGCGTTAGCAGAGGAAACAACATTTCTTTAATGCACCAAATGTGGAAAAACATGGGAGCCCTTTGTTCCGTGCTATATACAGTACGGTGCACCCCCCCTCTCTGCTATACTGTAACCGTTGTTTAGGCACCACGGGCTACGTCGTCTCCTGTTGTTATGGAATGTGTCTTATTCAGAGTGACAGCCGAGCTGTTTCTGCTTGCCTGAGCAGGACTGTGAGGAGCCCCGCAGGGCTCTGTCTGACGCTCTGTCTCTTTCCACAGGACACTGGATCCTTCAGTGGAAGGATGCAGCTTAGCTCCGAAGGGCCAATAAGGGATCTTTGCCGCCTTTCAGCACAAGCAGTAGTAACAGTTATATAGAAGCAGATATATAGAGGTAATAGTTCTTTGTTGAATCTCGCACTCTTTGGATTTAGAGTCAGTGCTGGAGACTCGCCTGAGACAATGTTGTATTTACTACTAACGACTGATAGTAAAATGAGAACGGTTGTTAAAAAACCCTTTAAAAGAGAAACACACTTTCAGCTTTACACCCTTTTTTATTACAAACGCCTTCCAAAGGGCAGATTTTCAAATAACTCCACTTTCTGTCTGTCCATTTGTGTCCATGTAAAATGAAGCGTTTGGGAAACAATGACATCACAGTGTACTTCGCTCATGCCCACTTCTGCTTTCTGAACATGAGCCAAAGGCAACAACAGTAGCAGATATATACAGGTTTTCTCTACGTTTGATTAGCAGTCTAATTAGTCTAATTACAAGTTTGCTGCTAAATTTAGCTTCACATTTCCAACATTCACAGACATGTGCCTCGCCCAGTGTTGTTCTCTGGTATTTGACTGATCATTGATGTAGACTTCATCGCCACCTGGTGGCCAGCATGCTTGTTTGAGCATTTTGTAGTTTTTTGTGTTCTCATGGACGGACACATTTTTAAATATGGAGGGCAAAATATCAGTAGAACAGAAAAAAAGGCCTTGATTATCATTTAGAGCCACAACTAATGATTCTTTTTGTCATTCATCAATTGGTTTATTTTATTTTTTGTCCATGAAACATCTGATTAATAGTCTGACAATGACATTGAGGTCAAATGAAGTCAATATCTTAATATAGCAGCAAAACAATTGATCATTTGATGAACTTTGACCTCTGTAACATGCTGTGTAACTATGAAACTCATTGTTCATCTGTCCAACACACACACCAACTGTCGACTCTATTGAATCGTCAACATGTGAAAACTCATTTTTAAACTCTGCAGCTCTGCAACACAGTGACTGTGTTAAAGTCCCAAACAACATGTCTGACTGAGAGTGTTCTACAGGCACCAGGCAGGGCCACTCACTCTCAGCCTCTCTCCTGCAGCACTGTGATAAGTCTCTATTTGTGGGAGGCAGGACCCCTTTCCCTCCTAATCTGATAGCTGTGACCTTCTGACCTCTCTTCTGTCAGCCAACCCCCCACCTTCCATTCTCTGCCTCACACACACACACACACACACACACAGTGACACACATTCACCGGCTGAAGAGCTGAGAGATGTTAAAGAAGATGTTTGAACACTGTGGTGTGGCCATGTGCTGCATGTCTCCTGCTGCCATTTTAAATGAACCCTCTAACATACATTGACACTGCTGATACAAAAGGGCTCAAGCTAAAGCGGCTCATTCTCCAAATCCCAGCATTGAATCAGTGGGCGACACTCAAACCTTCTAAAGAAGGTGATTAACTTCTTTCCCATTGCGAGTTTGCCTTTGTGTGTTTTTCCCCCAAAGCGTCATGTTCGACGTCAGGAATGCACCGAAAACTGAAATTGCTCTCTCACCTCGATGTCTTTCCAAATTACCACATTCACTTTTGTATCACATTTCCATCACTGCCGATCGGAGCCGATTAAAATCCATATCGACTGTAGAGTCATTTGACCCGGGAGTGAATTCTGTATCGTTTCACATTGCAGACAAAGGCCGGATGTTAGTGGGTGTAAGTTTTTGACCAGTGGAAAACATCCTTTACTCTCTGGTGCCACTGTCCTTGCCATCAATCTAACCTTTACTCTCAAGAAAGTCAAGTTTAGGTTCTGGGACAAACTGTATATTACACCACACTTCCCACGGGACCGGGACAGGAGACAACAGGACATTACCACAAACTGCTGATTTAAGACCTGACTTCACAACAGGCTTTAAATTTACTCAAAGGCCAATGAATAGTCCCTTTATGTAGCCTGATTCACCACTGTGTGTGTGTGTGGTGTGCGTGCACGTCTATCTATAGTTATGAGGGTTAGAATTAGGTTAGGCTTAGGCATTTAGTCGTGATGGTTAGGGTGGGGTCTAGGGAATGCATTATGCAAATGAATGTCCTCACTAAGATAGATGTACACAAGTTTGTGTGTGTGTTACAGACATATGTTCACTGGGGTGGTTTGTATATGTTTATCTTGCTGTTTACAATGCTGCTCAGCTGTGTCGTGCTGTGCAACTGCATCCCAAAGTTTGTTTGTGTGTGTCTCTGTGTGTGTGTGTGTGTGTGTGTGTGTGTGTGTGTGTGTGTGTGTGTCCAAATGTGGGCTCGTCCACCAGTGTCTGGACGACCCTAAGTTGTGTTGTGTCATTTAAAACCCCCAGCGCTCAGTGTCTCGGAGCTAAATGCTTGTGTAACCACTGAGACAGCAGCCGCACTACGACTCACAGCAAGAGGTCAACGACCCCCACTTGCTGAAATAACACCAGTGAAGGTGCAGGTTTTTTTTTGGGGGGGGGGATGTAGCCAAAAGGCCCTCTAGCTGTTCTTAAGGCTGCAGAGAAAATAGACCCTTTTCTGAATTGTCAACCTGTGTTTGTGCAGCGGTTCTACCTCAGGCCAGAGGGACGCACTGTGGACGGTTGCCATGCAGCAGAATCCTCACTAAGCCTTTTGCACAACAACACATGACTTCTAAACGCACGTTGGATGTTGGGAGAAGTTGAGAAGCAGCTGGAGTGTTGGGTTAATGTTGAAGTTGCAGGAGAATTTAACTTTAAATGCCTCCTCCTCCTCCCCCCTCTTTGCAGGACCAGGACATTGCGTTGCATGTGTATGACCTCGTATTCTTCAATTATTCACCTAAGCTATATTTAGCACCAATGAAAACTGGCACTATGAAGATGAAACGTGATACCTGAATGACAGTCGGCGTGGCACAAAATACCACCAGGCAGTGACACATAATTGGACGCCCTCGGCCCCACTCGTGGATTATGTTCAGCGGGTTTTGTTGGCGTTGTAATTAGTCGATCATTTATCCTCCCGCTGATGGTCTCGGGGCCTCAGACTCACTCCTGGTCTTAGGTTTCATGCTTTTGTCCGTGCATTGTGAGGACAGACACTGGGGAGGCCTGGAATTTCAGCTCAGCCGGGGCTCAAACGTCTCAGGGTTTCACAGGTCACAGACGCTGCAGAAGTTTATAAGGGAATACCACCGTGCAACATCTACACTGGTGTAATAAAGGCAGCCTTTGTTTGTCCGGAAGGAATGGCGTAAACAAAATGTGACTGTAAATGCATGAGTTCAACACTTTTATAGTCAAAGATGAATTATTTTCAGTATAATAATACAATGGGTTATTTATTTATTTATTTTAAGTTTAACACATTACATGCTTAGTTTTCTTCTTGAAAATATTAAACATATTAACTAAAATCACGAGATATTTCTATTCTTTTGCATCAGTCACCTGTTAGAAACATCCAGGGAGCCTCTCGCTGGTGGTGAACCCTGCAGATCATCTCCAGCTCTTTTCTCACTTTCAGCTCAGTCTGACATTTTCTCTGTGGCGTTGGCAGGAAAAACTCTGGAGAATGTCCAGAGCAACTAACTCGAACATTTGTGTTTCTCACGGATAATCTCAGGAGATTACCTGGAGTTCAGTGCATGTCTGAAAGCAGCTTTGGTACCGAGCCATGGAATTAGTTTTGGTTTCATTATTGGTTTTATCTGCTGTGAAGATGTTCTGCAAACTCCCAATTAAAATGGGACATTATTGTCCGGTGTTTGACAACAAGTCCCCAGAATGTCAAGTGGGAAACAAGAATCTTTTTGACCCTTGAAAAGCTTTAGAGTGAGAATCACTGAATTTGCAATCAAACAAAAATATGAGAACGACAACATTTAGCTGCTGTTTCCTTTTAGTTTAGCTCTGACTCATAACAGATGGTTAAGTAAACCTTTGCATGTCAAATATTAACATTCATTACAAATATCACCCACGTATTAACAAACCAAAACATCCAGCTGTCAACTGCACAGAAAGATCCACCGCAGCGTTTTTCAGCCGAACACAAACCCGCATGTTAATCAGCGCAGGTGTCTGCACGGTAGCTCGAGTTTCGCTCACATCAAACACATGTTAACGTGTCCCGAAGCGTTTCTTTATGCAGTTTGCTGCGTTCGGAGCTAAACGTGGGTGATCTGTGCTCAACACTGCCTGAACGCATCCTGTGTGGAGATACATTTCTGCACTTTCTGAAATAATGCAGGTAGAAATACAGTGTAAACCTTTCAGCCATTCTTACTGTAATGACCTCATTACAAATGAAAACAGGATTCCTCTTGATAACTCCCACAGACTGAGGTTGTTCTTTACATAACAAGGATGTTGACAAGAGGAACATGTTCTTTTCCTGCAGAACACGTCAGATCAGACCTTTGCTGTAAAAGCTGTCACTCCAAAAGCCTGAATGCCAGTGACATCATCCGGTGTAATTTTGCCTTTTCCTTGTCAGCGAAGCTTTTCCTAAATCTGAGGAGACGTTTGACAGTGCGTCAGCGGGTATGCTCGGCCACCCAAGTCTGTTTTGGCAAGTTTTCCACTTTTCAACTTTGAATCAAATGGTATAAAAACAACCTGCGGCTGTTTGGGTGTCATCTTTGGAAGAACCCCGCTCTAACTGGAATCTCCAGATGAGCCGTTCTGCTTCTGACAGTTTCTCTTTGTCTGGATTTTTGCATTTCAGTATTGTAACCTCTGCCACATTGATCTGGTTCTGAACAGCCCTGGTATAAATATTTAGACATTATCTCTGAAAAAAAGGCTCAATGCTTTAATGATGTTCTATAATCTGAACCTGCACAACAATACAATGAGCCACTAGAGTCCATGAGAGGGGGTTTTGATGTTTGAGGCTAATCATTACCTGTCACAAGAAGGACTTTATTACCTCAGGGTTTGTTTAACAGAGTTCCCACTATAAACAGTGTTTATTTTGGTTTTTACACACTGACAAATTGAAACTGACAATTGCTTTGATCACTGAGCTCGTCTGACCACAGAAATGCTCGTTTCCTGAAACATTTGGTGATCGTCCCTTTGCTGCATCGCACTGTCTTGGAAGTCACCTTGAAAATAACTTATTTTCCCCACAGAAAGTTTTCATTCGTCATGTTTTTCTCATGGCCATAATTAAATTGTCTATCTTTTGACGGCTTTTAGAGTGAGCGATTACATGGGAACAGTCAAGAATGTTAACTCCTTCTCTCCCAGAGGGTAACCCAAACACTGAAATCATGTTACACACACCCTCCTCAAACTGGCTTCACCCAAGTTATTCTTTTCTCTTCTGTTCCTTGAAGAATAAATGTTCTTATTAATAAAAACAAATAAGCTGAGATGGGCTCCAGCCAAAGACAATCACGAGTCCCCTATAATCATGTTTGCCCAAAAGGAAGCTGCTTTTCATATGACACAACACAAACACAGCATTTTCCTTTCATTGGGGCAGAAAGTCCAGAAATAATCTAGTCTTGTGATAAAATAACTGAGCTCCCTTATTTTCTTTAAGATGTCCTAGTTTAGTCAAGATCTTTGTTTTTATTAGCTGTATACGTACAAGTATTGAAGGCTTCACATTTCTTTAGTTCTTCTGTTGTTCACCGTCTGTCTTTTAGCAGACAGACTTGCAGACGGGGGTCAGTTGGATCCTCAGTGACCTAAAGGATGAACATGTGGATGGTGCACAAATGACCTGAGTTCCTATTCTATCAGCAGCCCAGGTTATATGTGCAAAATATCTGTCTTCATTTTAAAACCCCGGCACTATTAGAGAGACACTTGCACAAACCTCCTGTTCCTTTAATCACTAATCTGCGATTAGCAGATGTGGAGGGTCTCTGTCAACTGATCCCGTCGGCAGTATGAGAAAACCCGTCTGGACAAGAAAGTGAGGCCTGGATTACTGTGTAACCACCGGGGGAGACTGGTCTAAACTGGACTGGGTAGTAAACTGCATTTTATAGAGTCGAGACGATGTAAGCAAGGATTTAAGTCTTGAGTTTTTGCAGTGGAATGGATTAAATTCCACTGGTTTCATCTAAATGTGGATTTAAAATGGTAAAAATCTCATAATACCATTTCTTTATATCACAGAAAAACTTTGCTCAGTAATTTGTTGCACTTTTGCAGTTGAATGGGACTAATTTGAATCTAATTGTGAAAATTAAACATAACTTTGGCTGCCGCTGCATTTTCATCCAGTTTGCTATTTCCTCGAGGCGATATCTGTAGTGGTTCTTATTATCGTGTTTGAACAAAGAGAAGAAGTCATGGGGAACAAATTGCCCCTCTCCGCACTGAAACACTGGAAGCATCAGGATTGTACACTGAAAGGCAAGGCAGCTGTAATTCTAAGGTATCAGTCAGCAGGAGAGATCGCTTTTCACTGCTGTGACAAAGGGAGGAGGAGAAGGAAGGAGGAGTTGGGAGAGGAAATATTGGCAGAGCAGCCAATGCGGAGAACATCTCCTTCTGCCCCCCTTCACTCTTTTGAATGGGGCACTCCCCCTCACTTTTCCTCTCTGCTTAGTGGAGTGTGCGGGGGGACAGAGCTGGAGGAAAGTGTCTGCAAGGAGGGTAGTGGCTCTGTGGACATGTCACAGTCAACTCTGGGACCCTAATCAAGCAGCTGGACAAGACTTGACATTGTGCCCAAGATGAGGACCCAGGCTGGAGTTTTGTTTTTGTTGGCCCACTGGGTGGTCTGCTCTGATGCTTGGTTCTGGTCCTGGACTGGTACCACAACTCTGGCCCCAACAATGGAAGAGGGCTCTGGCAGTCCGGCAGGTAGTGGAGAACAACCAACAGAGGCCTGGGGTGGAACACAGATCATTGATGAGGCACATGGAATCCAAGTGACTGGGCAGCCGTGGGTTGACACCACTGACTCTGCAGCACTGACCACTTTAATACCTACTACACCACTGGAGAATGAGCAGTCAACAGAAAAGGGCCCAATGGGGATTTCGTCACCCGTACTCAAACCTGGTAATGGCACATCTTCATTAAAGGGTATGGGGTCTGAAGGATTTGATCGTGAAAGTCTTACAGGAAAGGTATCAGGACTCGAATCTGGTCTGGAGTCTGAATTGGCAGCAGACCCAGGGTCAGGTCTTTGGTCTGGCTCTGGAGACAGGTTTGAATCTGGGTTTGCAACAGTGGCTCAAACTAGCAGGGGATCTGAATTTGAAACTCACAGGATTTTTAAGGAAACTGAAAAAGAAGCAGTCGTACCTACAGATCACAAGAGGATAGATGGCAGTGTGGCATCCCAGGAAAATGATCTAAATCTGACCTTAATCATTCAGAACAGAACAGACGAGGCCCTTAATCCTGGTGTCAGGAAGTCAGAGCAAAGTCTTGATTTCTTTGTTGAAATTCCCAATAACACGAGCAGAATTAGAAGTCTTAACAGTAGTAGCTTTAGTTTGACTAAGCCCTCTCATGCAAACTTCACCCCAGGGGATCTACAAACTCCAATTGAAGACAACAGCTCCGTGGAGATTACCACAGTATCTAAGGGCAACCAAATGGTGGAAGTTACTCATTTACCGGCTGGTGAGTCAACAGCTGCTCAGGAAGTTTTAGCCGACCAAGTTTTACAGACTAGCCAAGCTTCATTTGTTAGCCAGACATTTTCTACAAGCCCAACACCAACTAATACCACAAACAGGTTAATTTACCAACAACAAACACCGAGCAAGAGACCAGATACTACTTACATTGCTGCCATAGCTACACAACATCAAGAACTTACTGCTGCAGTAGCAACTAGTCAAACTGTGACAACCAGTCAAATCAATCTCATTTCAGGTGCTTCACAAACATCAGTGAGTGAACAAGAGCCGAGCAAAGCAACTTTATTTAGCCGGACAGCTGAAAGCCACACAGAAGTAGCAACATCAACGCTGTTAGTAGAATCCCCACGATGCTTGTTGCTGGATAGACCACTTCCGTTCTGCTCCTTCATGCTTGGGAAACGATTTCTTGTGCCCAATTACCTTAACCAGAGCAGTGTGGAGGAAGTGCAGGCACTCCTGAACAAGTGGGCATGGCTGTTGAGTTCACGTTGCCACCATAGTGTGGAGTGGTTTTTCTGCCTTCTCTCGGTACCAAAGTGTGGCTCCCTGGGTGCGCCGCCGGTGTTGCCTTGCCGCAGCTTCTGCGAGGTCTTGCGGGACAGTTGCTGGACGCTCCTGGATGAGGGACACCTCCCTGTGGAGTGCCACACTCTACCAGATGAGGAGGAGGATGGGTATCAGTGCTTATCAGTTAGTAACCAGAAAGGTAATCACTGGTTCAAAATGAATCGATTCATTTTGAACCAGTTTTCAAAATCCCCACTGCCCCAGTTTGTCTGGTGTTTCCACCCAATACCCAGAACCCACCCAATTAATTGACATGTATCCCTGTTAAAAAACTTCTTTGGTGAAAGATCCGGCACATTAATCTGGTCACAGTCTAACAAGCATGATGCCAGAATGCTTTGCAGTGTTTAACCTGTTGTATGTGTTTCCCTTGTCCTTTGGATTGCATGAAACTTACTCCTCACTCACACACACGCACACACGCACACACACACACACACACACACTTCAGTGGGGTTGTGGTTCATTAGCAAACCAGATGATGTACGTGCCCTCTGCAGCTTATTGATTTAACGGGTCATGTTTGCTCAGAGGGACAGCGCCTGGTTTTGTATACATTTTGTTTCCTGTCCTGCAGTTCAGCCGTAACATCGACAGACAGACAGTCCATAGTGTTAAATAGTGTCAAGCTGACATGACTCATTAAATGTGAATTGAAAGATCTTCTATCTTCCAGTTAAACTGCAGTTTCTAAATGGTTTTAAATAACTGAAAACTCAAAATATTTTGTTTCCAAGGCAATTCTTGTCTTTCTTATTTAGAAACAAAGTAAAATACCATTTTGCCATCGTCACATTTTCAGGGTTACTAGGTAAAATAGATCTGTTGGCTTTTCTCTCTCAATCGCAAGAGAGAAGCCTTCTTCTGTGAACAAGTTGTGCATGAAGTACTGTAGATACTTTGGCATGTGGAATCGCATGTCTCTTTTGACAGTGAGTGACTTGCAGGCGGCTTGATTTGCATTTGTCTAAACGGACGGATTACTGTAGGTTGTCGTGCATGGGAAACAGTCATGTGTGCATCAGTGGTTTTCAGTGGGATGTCAAAAACACCTCTGACAGCGGGAGGGTGACTGCACACAGGTAACACATTTTTAATAAGTGAACGTTTTAACGTAAAAGAAATGAATCAGCATTCAAAGCATGTGTTTCTGTCTGATCTTGAGTGATGTGTATGTTCTAGATTGCTGCAGTTTTAATCTCATGTGCTTGTAAGTGCCCAAAATACATTCAGATCCAATGAATACGGCAAATCAAATACCAGAGTAGTTCATTTGTTGCAGTGAACTAATAGTGATGTGGTAGTTTATGGATACATTTAACAGGACATTGTTTTAGCATCCTCTGTAGGATTTAAAGTAATAAACACAGCCCCTGCCCCTGGTGACTTAAATTGATGGAGAACATGACTCTGTATTTACTGCTGCTACTGATTCATGTGAGAACATCCTGTGTCCTCAGTCCTGTCTCAGACAAACCAAACCCCTTGTCACTCTGCTGCCCTCCTCTTCATATCACTGAGTTCAAGACTGTGTCCTTTTACAGCTTTGCTATCTCTCCGACAGCCGGCTCCGTGGACAGACATGAGTGGACATGAGTTTCTGGCTCAAGAGACACATCTGGGTCCAAACTGATTTGTATATGTGAATTGTTTGAGCTTTGTGTTTGCTGGTGTGGTTTCTCTACAGGAGGAAGGTTAGTAAAGGGGATTATGGTTTAATTTTCTGGCCCATAAAGCTAAAAAATAGATTGAGATATTATAGCCCTGACACAGAATAGACCTGTTGACAGTCATTTTCTGAATATTATGAATTCAATCATTTGCAATCAGTTGTTCAGCCCTAGTTCACATCCAAGGCAGTGATGTTGTGTATTGCACATAAAAGAAGCCTGAAACTGGAGAGATAGACAGAAAGCCACCGTAATCAATACCATCTATTATCAATCATTCAAATGCATTGCAATGGACAGTGCTCACTATTTTTGACGTTTATTAAACTTGATGTTTAACTTAGTTCTGTCCCTGTGAGGTTTCTCTGCTGCCAGATCCTGAGGATTACTTGTAAACTTCAGATTCAGTCAAACTATGACTTTACGATCTCCTCCTGCTTATGTGCCGGTGTGTGATCCGATAAATCCGTAAAAAAATTGGCTGACTGACGTCGCTGATAATGTGTCACAAAGCTCTGTTGGTTGCTTTGACCTCTAGGACTCACTAATCAGAACCCACACTGGGCAGCGTCTGGGAAGGTTCAGACACTTTGCAGCTCCGGGGCTGGATGTGTGTGGGAGGAGGGCACTCGTACGCTCTTCATCGCTCCGGGCCTTAATACCAGCCCAACTCCCGCATCGCTTGAACGATGACCTGTCATGAAAGAATGCCTCATGATATATTTACAGCTTTTTAAGTTGGTATATTCTTTTTAAAGACGGGGCCACCGACACAGGAAGAGCACTGCATTCACTGAAATATCGTACCCTATAGATGTGTGTATATATATGTGGGCGATTACTGAGGGGGAAATTTGCAGAGATTTCAGTGCATGAAAACTTTTTAGAAAAATCTGTCAGATGTGGTCCCTCACTACCCGGGTGGGGGAGACGGGATTGTCGGCGCACAATAGGTCTTTTAATGATGTTTTTCCATGGTTACCGGCCCCCTGCCTGAAAGATGAGCAGTCATTCATATCAGGGTCTAAAAGGTCAACAGCAATTTATTTCGGGCTGGTTCTCGATGGTAAAGCTACATCCTATAAGAGAAACTCCATTAGGATGTGTCAGAAATATACTGTTTGATTGAAACTGACAGAATCCTGTGCCTGGCCACCTCACTGGTGTCTCATCTTCTGTGAAGATACAAACTGCTCTTTGTTAATGGTGTCTCCGTGTCCGTGTACACTGTGTTTTGGGGCTTGTTCACCTTTCTGGTGGTCTGACGCTGATTTTGTAGCACCATGGTTCCATTGAGCCGAGATTGATATTGCATCTCATGACAGGAGGGGCCTGACGCTGGCTCCGGCTCCTGCCAGGGAATCATTTTTGACTCGGCGCTCAGGAGGGTTCCAATTATGGGCACAGTCTCGTCCGACTTCTCTGCTGCCAGAAACTCGTTGCCCCCTCTGGTTTGTGTTGCATCAGTAGAAAAACCAGCACTGATGAGGCAGTGTTGCTAAACACGGCTCAGAAGCGCAGGGATGAGATGGATAATTGCCCCTTTGTGACACTCTCAGAGTAAGAGTTTCTGACATGTGTTTCTGAAGGAGAGCAGGGCCGTCTTGGATTTAAACCTATTCAAACGTATTTCCATTCCATGTGAGAATATTCGTAAAGTGATATTTTTCCTCCCGAAATCTCAGAGGACATATTTGTGGTATGTGCAGACGGGGGTTTGTTTACACCTCGTGTGTTTCTTCAAAGCTCTATACGTACAGGTAGAAAACATGAACAGTCTCACATTACTCCTTCCGCAAAGAGCAAAGTGCACAGGTTGTGGTCGACCTGTCTTCTCTTTAGTGGTTTCAGGATTACAGCTTAGTGGGAGCCAACATAAAGTTCTCCTTCCTGGCCTGTGATGTGGTTTGTTTGGGTTTCAAATCTTTTTCCGAGCATTCTGCTTCATCGGGTTAATGATACTTCAGGGAATAAACTTTCCAGGGAGAAAGATATAATATTCATGTTGTGGATAGCTTATATTTAAAACACACTGTCTTCTTATTACCGTCAGTTTATTGACAAATTAGATTAGACACCTTATCCTGGAGCTTGGTTTTGGAGCATTAGAGGATATTTCCACATGCTGCTAAAGGTTTAATGTTACAAAAGTTCATGTCAGGTTCCATAACTCCATCACATTATTATATCTCTAGAGAAAAAAGCCTTAAGAAACAAAACAGGCTTTTAAAGGTGAATGCATTTGTCATATTAAACCCATGACGAATCAGTATTCAGCAAGTACTTCACAGTGATTTAATGTTGCAGTACTTTGAAACTAAAAGATCAAACAGGGATTAAAGAAGCAGAGAACAAGACAACCACTGTATCATGTGGCCAAAATTGAATTTCCCTTTAAAATCAATTGGCTGAGAAGCCATAACATGGATTATGCTGCGAATGCATCACGATTGTAGGTATTTGTTTTTCCAATCACGGGGCTACGATGTGCCCTGACACTCCAAACACAGGGTGAGAGCACTGACCAGCTCTGTGCGGAGTGAGGCAGAGATCCCTGCCCCTGTCAGCAGGACTCGAGTGGAGGTTTTAAACAGTGATGGAGTGAAGTCAGTGAAACCGTAAAGTTCTCTGGCACTGTCCAGATGTTCGAATGTTTTCCCGTGGATCACACAGGATCCCGTACTTCCCCAAAGCTGTATATACAGTTTCACGCTGTGTATATATACAGCTTTATCAACAGGGTATCACAAACTGGGTTCCTGGAATGTGAGGAAACGAAGGAGAGCCGCTGGGTCCTGGTCAGTGAGTGGTCGTCCTGACAAGACAAACTAGCACCGTAAATCCAGCAGCGCGCCATTCATCAGCAGCTCCTTTCTGCAGCCAATTGGCCTTGAAGCTGTCACCGGACAACAAAAGCTGTTTGGAGACCTGAATTGAGATTGCACTTAAAATGCTAATGGTGGCGGCCTTTGTACACCCAGCGGATTTTTTTGATCTGTGAGAAGGAGTGACCCGCTGGCCCTTTGCTGACACTGCAGGCACATTGGAAACGCATTCCTACGGAAGTCTTAAGGCAGATCAAACCTTTTCATCCGCTTTTACATCCGGTAATGAAATTCACAGTCCCCAAGCGGGCCTAATAACATTAAGTCACCTTTTTAAGATCTGAGTTACTTTTTTACATTCACTGTTCAATGATAATCTGGTTCACGTGGATGTTTCTTTCTTTTTGGTAAATTCTGAACATATTCCAATTCTTGCTGGTGCATATCTTGACCAACGGGTAGATGTTTCCCTAATGGGAGTTTAGGAAAGCTCGTGCGCGCGCGTTTCAAAAGGATGTTTGCTGGTTCTTTTGGCAAACGCATTAGAGAATCAGATGTTTTGAGAAAGATGATGATGATATTACCGTGACTGTGAAGCCTCAGTTTGAACTCTAGAGGAATGCTGCATGCTGCAACCGGGCTCTGTTTTAGAGATGTGCCTCACATTCCAATTTATTACAGACCTTGAAGTTTAATCTACACACAAATCACATCGTTTTTTTTTTATTTTTATGACTACCTGCATATTGACAAAACACATTTTTCTTGCACATAAACAAGGAAGTGAAGTATTTTTATACACAATCAACATCATTCAGAGCTTTTCCTTCTCAAGTGGAAGAAGCGTTATCATGAAAGCTCAGTGATGAAGTGTTTCTGTATCAGAGGTAGCTCACATGTCGGCTGCAGCACCTGTAGCAGGAGGATCTCGCAAATTAAAATGGTGTGCTTTCCATCATGATGGATTTCACCACTGATTTACTACACGGTGGTTTTGCCTTCTTCAGTCCCACCCTGGCAGAGACGGTGTCTAGGAGGGCGCCAGGTTCAGACATGTGAGCACAGGCCCACTTGCAGAGACCCTCGAGCTTTCTCATTCTGACTCTATCAGAGTAAACATCTGGTCGGCCCCGGTGCAAATGACAGTTAATTTGTTTACTGCCATCCACGCAGGAGTCGAGGACCCTCGGTCTACCTGCTGTTCTCAACCGGAGTTCCACTGAGAACATCTGTTTTATCCACAGACAGATTTATTAGGTTTTTACCCAATGGCACTTTAGATGGATATGGGAAAGATCCTCTTTGAATGAGGCGCCGAATATCCTAAACAATGCTATTTTTCTTATGTTATTGGAATTTCTACCAAGATCCTATTTAAATCTGAACTGAGGAGGATCGTTTTACAGTTAATTTATTTAGAGAATGATGCAAAAAAGACATTTGTAGCTATTATAAAATGGGCTGTTCCATTTTTTTGTTACTTTGGACACATCTTCATGCTTTATTTTCATCCATATTTTGGCATTTGTACATATTGAAATTTACAGCCAGTGATGAGCGTCACTTTTAAATATATGTCAGATTGGCACCAGCTGAACTTCCGAGGTAATACTGTAAGGTATTTTTATTGCTGTCCTGTTACAGCCTGACTGGGTTGTCTGTTATAGCTTAGACCCAAATGAAAGCGTCATATCTGCAGAATATTCAGACTGCTGTTCGTGGTTATAAGGCAGAAAGCAGCGCCTCGGGTCCGGCTGAACACTTTGCATGTTTATGCTCTCAACAAAGCCGACTGCAGACCCCACTGATCTGTAGCAGTCGGGCAGAGCGGAGCCTTTGAACCGAGCACGTTAGTCACCAGGTGGTGAACCAAAGCGTTTCTTCAAAGCTCCACAAACTGCATCAAGTGGTTTTCCCAAAACAGTGGTTTTTGGTCATTTGCCTTTTAACATGAGGTAATATTGTTTTGGGAAAAGCAGAGAGATCTAGACAAAAGGTTGACGTAATACCGCCTCTGACGTGGGTGTGAACGAACACACACCGCTCTTTGTGTTTCCTTGCATTTCCTAAACGCCTCCGATAATTATGTGCTGACCTCGCCCGAGTCACCCAGGGTGATGGAAGACTGAGCACGGATATGCGGGAGGCCCCAGCTGTTGGGCCCTGCGCCCCGGGGCCCTGACATTCAGCAGATGTCACACAAGTCGGAAGAGTTTTCTTTTTTTTGTTGTTGTACCTTTAGGAAAGTGATGCATAGATATCCATCTAAATATAACAGGAGATTGATGAAGGTTCAAAATATGTGATTTTCTGCCATAGACATTTGCAGAGATATGAATTTAGATCCTAACAACTCTTCACGTTTTCTTTTCGGCTTTAGCGCCTGTGGCAGATTTACTGTGAGAGCTAAATCAATCAACTCTCAAGTCACGCACAGTATCACCAGGTCGCTGCCTGTGTGGATCATCCTACAGTTTAGGAAGTAGGAGTTTAGGGTTCAGCTGGTTTTGTATTTGGATTAGAGAACTTAAAATGTCTCCTGAAGTGATTTACCTTTTTTTTTAAGGGTCTCTTATGACCCTTGCATCCTTTGGCCCTATTTGAGGAGCGTCAACCCTTCCATGTTGTGTTTGCTTGTTTTTCCTCCCCTGAGAAGAACTGTCAGAACTTTATCACCAGTTAAGATGTTGATTTAAATTTTGTTTTAGTAGAACAAAGACATCTGTCATAGTGACATTGATCACACATTCACCTTAAATCAACCACCAACAGAGCCTTGTCTAACTTTACACCCTGTCCTGCTGCCCTCCCTTCTAACCCACACTGTATTTTATGCCTATTGGGGCCTAACATCTATTCCCCCCCCTCCTCTAGAAGACACTGGAGTCTCCCTGATGCAGCTGATCGGGGATCCTCCTCCCGAAGAGATCACCCGAGTCTTTGGGCCCGACAACAGTTCCAGATATGTCTTTGGCCCCGAAGCCAACACCGGCCAGCTGGCACGCGCCCACCTGCCGAGCCCGTTCCACAGAGACTTCTCCCTCATCTTCAACCTGAAGCCCACCTCTGACAAGGGGGGGGTCGTCTTCTCCGTCACAGATGCCTCGCAGAAGATCATGTACGTGGGTGTTAAACTGTCGCCCGTACAGGGCAGAGACCAGACCATCAGCCTGTACTACACAGAACCTGGCTCGCAGCGGTCGTATGAAGCAGCCTTGTTCCCCGTGCCCTCCATGAGGAACATCTGGACCCGGTTCGCTATCGCTGTGAGGGACGACAAGGTGATGCTGTACCACAACTGTGCCACGGAGCCTTTGGTGAAGCGCATTGAGAGGTCCCCGGACGACATGGAGCTGGACACCGGTGCTGGGGTGTTCGTCGGGCAAGCTGGGGGGGCGGATCCCGACAAGTTCCTGGTGCGTATATACAAATGCTTTGTCTGTTTTTCATTTGAGGGATATATAACCCAATAAGTTATAACTAATGTATTTTAAAAGCTTTAATTCAGATAAAGAAATACTTGGCTCTGAATAACTATGACACTGACAGCAACGTGATGGTGAGTCCTGCTGCAGGAATCTCTGGAAAGGTGCCGTGTCATGTTTTGATTTCCCATAGTCAGGCATGTGAAACCTCTTGCCTGAATAACCCTCATATGACTTGATTGCCCAAATTGGCCGACTCCAAAAGCATAACATAAATGTCCACGGCTCCGTCCTGCTCAGAGCTGTCTGCACATAATTGGAAAAGCTCACAGCTGGGACGTAATTAGCCGGAGTCGTTTGACTGCAGTAAAGCTCGGCAGTTGACTGCAGCAAATGTTGACCTCAGCTGTAAAAGGGTGAGAGTAGTTCAGCCGTGGCTCCCTGCTCAGACCAGGCGTGCCAGCAGAAATATGTAACTTGTGATGGCTGTTCATTCTGTTTCTGTTCAGGCGGCTAATAAACCATGGGCACAAAAGGGAAAACCACAGAACTCTGTGTACTCCTTGGTGTTGAGGGAAACTTCTCTTACTTTGGGGAAAAGACACTTGGACTCTTCAGAAAGAGTTTCACAAGTTTAATCCCCGATACAAAAGATAGCTCATCACCTCCTTGCTTTTGAAGTCAGATTTGAAATTAGGCGCTAACGTGACCTTCTGGCCTCGGTGTCCTTCTCACATTGAGTTAAACTTTAACGTGATGGTCGTCCTTTAACTTGCAGCTTATACGTCTCAGCATTTCTAACTATAGAGTCCTGCTGGTTACATGGACGTAAATGAGCTTCTTCTGTTAACAGGACACAACTGAAACATTAAGAGCAGATAAAGGGCGTTTCTCATTTTAAAAGTATCTTGTGTCACATTAAAGGAATATGACATAAAGGAAAACACTATAAACACTTTAACTTTCAAATTCCAAATGAATACTTTCCTTCTGGCTATAAAACAATCGAATTAAAGTGTATAGTATTTGTCTAGATCATTTCTTACTTCCTCTCTCAGATGTAATGTGTTGATCTTTTTAATAGCTGCGTTTGAAGAGTTCATCTACGTTTTTTCCTTTGGAATGGGTGTGTTTTCAAAAAGCTGTTTTATAAAGTTCTTACTTAAAAACATCTTCTCTCGGGTCTCGCTGACCATGTGCTGTTAGTTGACCTTAGCACTGTCGGCCCCTGAGGTCTTGTGGATTTAATTAACCTAATCACATTAAGACTTGGCTTCTTACGCTTCTAAATATTTACATATTGGATTTATAAAATGTACATTCCACTCCGAAATATGATTTGTCCTTATTTCTTATCATGCATCGCCGGCAAAATCCTGCTGCAGGGACAGTTCAGTGAAGAGGATGTAATTAAATGTAAAGATCTGAAGCCGTTTGTTTGAAAAAGACCATAACATGTCAGCTACATCAGTGCGATCATTAAAGGACAGTTTGAAGTACAATGTCAAAGAGCTTTAGCTATTTGACATCAAAGTTCTTTAGAAAAATGCATTAGACTTCTTTTCTCAGGACATAAAGACTCAACATCAAGTAACTCATCAGCGGAGAAACCACCGACACATACAGAGCTAGTGGCCCTTTGATAGGAAGATAGTATTCATACTATCTGTGAGCATCCGGTGTGGGAACATCAGATTATGACTGTGTGTGTGTGTGTGTGTGTGGGGGCAGAGATAGAGGCCCTTCACAGGTCGAGGCTAAAACTGGAGACATCAAGAGCTCCTCTAATTTTGTGGAAACGGGGAATTCCCTGAGAGCTGCTGCCAAAACCCTGAGCAGGAACTGCACAGATGAATATCCATAGTTATAAGTTGAAAGTGAGACATGTGATGTGTGTGTGTGTGTGTGTGTGTGTGTGTGTGTGTGTGTGTGTGTGTGTGTGTGTGTGTGTGCTGCTCTGACGTTATCATCAAACATCAAAACGCCACGTCCTTGTCTTCCAACAGGGGGAGATCGAGGAGCTGAGGCTGGTGGGAGACCCCCGAGCCGCTGAGAGATACTGTGACGAGGACGAGGGCGGGGACGACTCCGATATGGTGAGCTCATCACATTTAGAAGATAATAGCCTACATGCAGTAGTTGATTTGAGGGGATATGAGGGGTATGTCGTGCAGGGGTTGTTCAGCACAACGTACATTGTGTTCTTCAAGAAATGTAGATACTTAGATAATGCAAAGGGTCATTTGGTTCATATCATTTAAAATGTTGAAAAACAGAACCTTCTGACTCCATGTGACTGAAGTTCTGCGGAAGTTCCCAAACTTTTCAGCCCCTGGTCGTCAAAGCAATGGTGGCACGGAATTGAAACGGGCGTCATACCTGGAGGTGGTTGAAGCACACAAAGGATCTTGATTCAAGCTAGTTTTATAAATAAAAATTAATAAATCACTTAAGTGCTCATGTTCCCTGTGGTCTGTCTGTTATTATCACCTCAGGAATCATGTGAGGACAAAGAAAATCGAAAGGCAGATGAAAACTGCTGTTTTTATATTTTGTAATCATTATGACTCATTTTTTTTTCTTCTTCCAACTAGCTAGGAAGACAGTGGATACTAATAGAGTTTAGGCTTTTATTAGCGTCTCTGTTCTGTCCCACGGCAACAATATCACATGACAGTTACCCAAAACCGTTGTGTTAACCTAACATGACTAACCTTTTATTTTAAAAGGATTCTGTTCTTTTAATGAACCCTTACTTCACTATAAAATTACTTCTATGTAGACGACTACTATATTGTGATCTCATTGGCAAAAGATAAAGGTTTTCTACTCGTCAAATATTCTCTGCACCGGTAATAACATCAAAATCTCAAATGACAAGTCTGCTTTTGTTTACCCTGTTTGAAAGCAGCGTCCCGTTGCTTCTTTCAAACGTTAAAGAATATTGTCCTGAAGTAACACGCCTGATGAAATGATCCCGATGTATTCCAGCGTGTTGCCTCACTTATAACCAACAGTAAATCTGCAGCAGATAAGAGTCAGCGAGGAGCCGCTGACCCTGACCACCCACACACAGACACAGGTGCCTCTCTGCAGCCCACCAGCAGCCTTAACTGTTATTTAGTCAAACGTTGCCGTCACAGCTGTTCCCCCTCGCCGAGACCACCAGAAACCAACCGAGAGAATAAAGTTCAAGACTCCACTGCTTGTTGTCATCAAATCGTAAAATGTTGTTTGGATTAAATGGGGGAGATTGCATTCCCAGTGGATGTGTCTTTTATCTAGAAAGACGCAGGTGTCTGCCGGTAAAGACGACACGTCCACATCAGAAAAGATATTTGTCCAGATATTCAAGAACAACATTGAAACAATACTTATGGTAGAAAGACAAGGGGCACTGTAAAATGTAGTAGGTTAAAAAGCTAAAAGCTAACTTTTTAATATTAAATGTTCACCGTATGTTTGGTCTCCTCAGGCTTCAGGTGACGGAAGTGGCGACGATTTACCGAGACCCACCAGACCGGCTGTGGAGAATCGCAGATGGACGGTATGGAACAACCTCTTCTCCCTTTACTTCTACTTGGTTACTACTACTTACCTTCCTCGTTATTTAAATTCGACTAAATGGTTCTGTATAGAATAGAACTGGATGAACTTCATTAAGCCGCAGAGACAGAAACACACAATATATTGAGAAAGACGTGGGATTTTAATGAGAGCCTGTATGTGAGAATGCAAATGTTCATGCCAGCCCCCTGGTAAAATGTCCCAAAAATGTCTGAGTGATACCAGGAGAACGTCCAGAAAGTTCCCAGCGAACGAGCGGGTGTGTTGATGACGTTTCTAACATGCAACAGACAGGAAAATGGAAGGATATAAATATCTGAGGATGAGAAAGAGGAGCCATAGAACACTTGAGATACGAGAGCTTTTGGCGATAAGGGCTGACGCAGGTGACGACGTGCAGGAAACAGAATTCTGTTATTATCTAAACGTCGGGTCCGGCCCTGGTGCACGCTCTCCCCATGTGCCGGCCCTCACCTGAACTTTCCACAAATGTTCCTGTTGCTGTAAAAACGTGTCTGAACTGACAATATCCTGTTGCATTTTCATATGGGAAAGGGAAATTCCACAATATGTCAAACATCATTTTCCAGAAATATCAGAGTTCATGTCTGAAAACAGATAATGTTTTTACATTGAAACATTGTTGATTGATTTCCTTCCAGGATATTGCTCAGGAACTTAAACTGTAAAATCAAGAGTGCACCAGAGAGTAAAAATGAGAACGAATGGATGAGAAATGCTTTTCTCCCTAAAGATGATCAGAGATCCCAAACAGCCGACTGTGCCTCTCTCATCCCAGTGCTGGACGTACCACTCACGTCTCGAGTTACTGCGCGAGTGTAAGCGAGCGAACGCTGGTCCCTCAAGAGAGATTAAAAACTGCTGAGTGGGACGCCTGGAAACGGAGCTGCCTCTGTCTTATACATTTAGAGACAAAGACCTTTTTACATAGAGAGTTGCCTGTTGAGTATAAAAAAAACAAACACTGGTGCGTTTGAAAGTTGCCCACACAGAATGAATCCTTTTGAATTTAAATCACACTTCATTTGCTGATAGCAAACCACAGCAAGTCAGGTCAGCTGGAGACGTTTTTATTGCAAGTTTGAGGACAGCGATTCAGAATAAAAGAGATTTTCCTGGTGTTGTGTGAGGCGCGTTTGCTCCGGGTTCAAGTAGCTGGAGACTTCTCACCTGTAAGAAGACCTAGAACCAACAGAGAGCAGCAGATAACGCTTCCTTCTGCAGACACTGACACGAGTGACTCTGAAATCACTGCGTCTATTTGTGTCTTTGTGTCTCTTCCTTCATCGCTCCATCTGTCACTCTGTCTATCTCTCTGCTCCTCCACTCTTCCTCTGTCTGCTTTCTGTCTCTCACACACACACACACACACACACACACACACACACACACACACACACACACACACACACACACACACACACACACACACGATCGAATTCCACAGACACCCACTCAGGTCTTCCCACCCTCAGAGATAGCCACGCAAGTTGAAACACACCGCAGCACGAGCTCCCCCCCGCCGCCGCCACCGCTGCCGCCACCACTGCCGCCACCGCCGCCGCCGTGCGTGCACTCCCACTCACAATTATAGTGGAGAGGAGGAAAAAACAGATGTTAATTTGGACTCGATCTGATCCAAGGAAGAACCCCCACCACCCCCCCAGAATCCTGCTTCAAGGTTTTGTTATTCTGACTGGTTTCTCAATCAGCTGCACACAGGAAGTGACAGAGATGGAAACAGAGTTAGAGAAGCAGACGGGGGGGGGGGCAGGTACTCGGAGTCGGAAGCCTCTTCATCTCGATGCTCTGTAGGTTTTACAAGGGGCTTTTCCATCTGTTCTGCATGGTGTAATACGCAGTGTAATGCAGAAGACAACAGCTGCCGTCTAATTCCTACCTGCTGAGGTTTTTATTTTGCTTTCCACTTGATGTGTGTTCACAGAAAGTATAACCCGCACTCTGCACAATGGTCCAACCGCTGCAATTATGGCAAGTCTGGGCAGAGACAAGTGAGACAGGAAGAGTTGTATAAGGGAAACTTTCCATTTTGTCATCCTGGAGTTGATGGTGATGGATGGCAGAGCTCGTCAGTCATCCTGAAAAGTGTCACTGCTCTAAAGTCAGAGTGGAACCTAAAGAGGAAACTTGTCTGTAGAACAACAGTAACTTAACGCTGTGTGTTTTATTGTTTCTGATACAGTTAGTTGTTCCTAGTCTAATATCCATAATGTTCACGAATGACATTCAACCACATGGAATCTTCTCAGATTTATAAATGTGAACATATTTACAGATTGTTCGAAGTTTGCATTTGAAGTCCTTTTTCACTGCAGACATGTTGACTGTCCGAGTGTCTGCACAGGTCACACGTCTGATTGATGACATTAACAATGGTTCTGTTCAGGTCCCAGTGGAGTTTCCCAGTAAGACGTGACTCTGTGACAGTGAGCCATTCAAAATCCTAGACCGTGAAGCAGCTCAATTGAATTCAGTCACGAATCACAGCTTTTGCTAATACAGTAACATATGACACATATCTCAAATAAAAAAATATACCCCAAACTGTTTAAATCAACAGATGCTCAGTAAAGAATAAAACATAGATTTAAAATTGATTTACTAAGAACTTTTTAGATAAAATGGAAAGGATCAAATCGAATCTTCTTCTTCATCTTCATAATAACAGCTTGTGGAAAATGCTGTTGCAGCTACATCATGCTCTGTTTACTGAGATGTTATACGATAGGAAAGGCAAACATCCTCAAGAGCCTTGCTTTTTACTTCTTTAAATTAAAATACCAAGAAGCAAAGTTTCATCTGACAGGAAAACTGTGTTCCCAGCTTTGACAGCAGAGCTGGTGTTGTTTAACCCTGTTTGTGTATGTGTGTGTGGCCCTGGAGAAAAAACCTGTAGTGAAAACTACCAAAGAGCAAGTTGTGAGTACTTTGGGATGTTTTTATACCAAATATACAAGATACAGTCACAAACTAGGTGTGTAGTTGTGACCATAATGAAAGCAGAGTACAACCCATTAACCGTGACATTGATTTGAAGTCATATCTTCCAGCCTTGGTCAAGGTTATTAAACGAGTTAATGTTGATGCGTAGTAATATTTCTCTTGTGTGTTTGTGTGTGTGGGGTCAAGTTTCTCCTCACATCATTTGTTTTCTCTACATTTCTTCTTTCTCTGTGTTGCACAAGAGTCAGATAAGAGTCAGAGCTGCTTCATTTCATAAACAGCTGGACTGTTATTTCTTTATCCTCCGGCGAAAAACACTAATACGTTTCCTCTGTGCGCCTCATCAGACCTGCACTGGGAAAAGAAAGCTCCCCTCCTGCAGAGGTGGAATATGATTTCCAACGGAGCTGCATACCTGCTCTTAAAGTCAGCGGGTTTGTGTGGGTCAGGTCTGTCAACACTATGTCCTAAAGGGGGCCTCCCACCGATCATCCCCGAACAAGCCCAGTATTCTTCATCACATTAATACATACATCAACTTAGAACTGTCAGGAACGGTCCCTGTCTGAATTCTTAGCATAGTCAGTGCTGTGAAACTCACCGGGGAGTTTCCAAGGGAGGAAACTGGTTAATGGTTGATTAACAAGACCCCCCCGCCCACCTCCTCCTTCCCACTCCTCTCTTGAATTCCTCAGGTGACAATTCGAGATGTGTCACCGGTGAAGAATGAGCTACGGGGGGGAAATGTCTCCTCCCTCTCGTCCCCCCGTCCCCCCCCCACTTGAGCAAATATTCAATTGCTCCTGTTGCTTCTCTTCAGTCCTGCTGTGTTTCTGTGGCAGGAGACTGTTGGCACACAGCAGGCCTGTCTTTCTATTGTCCACAGAACTTACACACAGACAAGGAGAAGACAAGGACTAGGCAGAAAGAGGGTGCACACAAGTTTTGTAATTCTATCTTAGTGAGGACACTTTTTATATTGCATTCTCTACTCTAGCCCCACACACACTCTATCCTTCCCTATATTCAAATACTAACTGAGGCTGGTGTGTCAGTCGTTGTCCTCCAGGTGTCGCTATAACTCTTGGTCCTGACATGTTGCAGCTGCAGGAGAGATCAGTGTGTGGACTCGGTCGTGTTTCCTGACAGTCTTAATGAAGTTCACACAAAGAGACACGAGTTGTAATCAGTCTTTTTTGTTATGTTGACGCAATCGTGTTTAAAAAAAGTCTCGGTGCCGAGCTGGGAAACTGTCTCTCACCAGTTAGAAATAGAGCTTTGGCTGCTCCAGCTATAAACATCAGTGCGGTTGAATGGTAACACAGGGCGGAAGCACGAGTCATTTTTGTTGGGTTTGTTTGGGACTAATGTGAACAAGAACAACATTTTCCCATGCAGGGATATGCAGTGTGTGTCTGTGTGTGTGTGTGTGTGTGTGTTCAGTTCACTAAATGTCATCGATTGCCCTTTTTAAACATGTGTCCGTCTCTGTTGCATGATTCATTTTCCTGCAGACCGCTCCCCCGTCCTCTGGGCCCATTCCGATGCCGCCGCTCAGCAGGAAAGAGGAGACGTCTGTTGCAAGAGAGACGGGTGAGTTCAACTGGAAACAGTCAACACCTCCTGAAAAGACGTTTGTTTGTTATTTATAGACCATCTTTATCAAGTTAGCCCATTGTGCACACAGCAGCTGGAGAATATAAATATATTCTATAGATGTATGGAAGCTGCTGTTCGTCCACATGCTGACATGTGACTTACCTGCTGGGTAGAGGAGGGGGGCTAACAGCTCATGGTGCTGTAGAGTTCACCTGAGAAACACATTCACTGCCACACGTCTCCATCTAGTGGACATCCAGGCTAACGCTTACTGTGTACATTGAATGCAATTGATCTCTATCGCCGTTTGGTGGTGGCAACAGGAATGACACATTAGGCATGTATGTTAAAAAAATGACATGGGTTTCATTTCTTCATCTTCAGTACCTTTGTGTATTTGTTTGGACCTGGTGAGGTCACAGTCTCCCACATAAAGTACACAAGAATACACATGTTATGTTTTTTGAGCCTACCTTTAATAAAGCATCAACAATAATACTAAATCAAGATATTAAAGATATAACTAATCAATATCAAATTGGATAAATTATTACTTGTAACTGTTATTAAGTTATATTCACGATTGTGCTCTATTTATATATTTATATTTAACTCTCAAGGTTGTAGAAGAGTGTATGTTTACATGAATAAGGAAGAAAATTACAGTGTATTAATCAGTATTCTGTGGATACTGAATGTTTTTAGAATCCGCGGTAGGGCTGTCACTTTTTCTAAAAATCTGATCATCCAATATATTGTAATAGCTCTTCATTTATAACAAAACTACGAAACATTATCGACTTGCTTCCCTGAGAGGTCAAGAGGGCAGGCAATAGGTCAAGCTGACAGTGAGCGCCCTCTGCTGGATCAGGAGAGAAACTACTTCAGACGTCTGATGTGCTTGTTGACTGTATTTTTGAACAGGTCATTACAGGTCGAACTTTCCCCTCACAGTCGAATGAAGGTTCAAAGTTTAAATAAAAAGTGAGAGCCCTAAGCTACATTAGTGAACTTTTATTTATCCTTTATTCTATCAGGAAGTTCCCAGTAAGATACAACATCTCTTCTGTGGGAGTCCTGGTCAAGATGGGGAGCAAATGAAAAAATATATACATACAAGAAGGGACAAATAACACAAAAATAAACATACTTAGACACGACTAACAGATAAAAAAACACAGAACAGACATAGAAACAAACGGGATTTAATGTACAAAATAAATTATGGAAAAGACAAAAGTAATTTTAAAACATATTTAAACTTGCAGAGAGAAGGTAATGATTCTAAGTTTAGGTCGTCTTGTAATACAAGAAAGTTTATACTGTTAATCTGGAGCCTTAATGTATCACACTGTCTTCTGCCTTCAGCCAGTGACTCCCAGCTCCTTTCAGGACTCCCGGGGTCGGCAGGTGGGTCGAAGGGAGTTGAAAACAGAACTCCTTCCTGTCCTGTGTGCAAGCCGTGACCTCACATGGATTTGAAAAGCACACAAGCACGAGGATGCATGAATTAATCTGCTTCATACGGTGGTGGACATGTTTGTGTATCGGTCAGAGGAATTTAACTGTGGGAGGTTCAGGCTTTAAGAGTTTTGAGTTGTATCAGGTTTTGTTTTGCTGGTGGATCTAATGGTTTTGTTGCTTAATCTGGATGTTCGGGTTTAAAAACTGTATAAATATGGTTTTGGATTCATGTTCTTTGCTTATTTATTCATTCAGAGGCATGCATTCCATGTTTCTGCTCCTGAACTGTAACCGCTGGGGTGAAATATTGCGGAAGGCTTCCCCCCAGCGGACATCATTTTGCTGTGCATGTCAGCAGTGATGGAGTTTGGTGATTTCTGCACAGGAGTGGGCTGCATTTCATACACTGGGAAAGCGACACGTTCAGCTGGAGGAGTGTAGAGTCAAATCGACTTACACCAGAAAATAAATATATGGATGGTGGAGCATGCGATGGTTGGGAGGCGTACTCAATTACCACCTCGAACATTGACACGGCCTATAAATTGCAGCCGTGCACACTGGGATTCCTGCTACATCGAGCAAATAGTCATTTTCCTTCCTCTTCTTCTCTTGGGAGCAGGAAACGTCCTGTTTGTTGTTGGGCTCGTGGGAAACGATCGTTTATCATTTGTGAGAAGTCTTTTCATGAGGGCGTTAAAGGCTCTGACCTTTGTCATTGTGTTCCAGGAGCAGCTGGGACTAAAGGAGAGAGAGGTGACCGCGGGGACAGAGGAGAGAAAGGAGACAGGGGACCAATCGGCTCGAAGGGAGAATCAGGCTCCGGCTCCAGCTCTCGGGGGGGAGCCCGTGGAGAGAAGGTTTGGATCTTCTTTTTTTTGGTGATGAGTTGTGAGAATGTGAGCTTTAATGAAAAGTCTCAAAGACAAACACTAGAGGGCGCTGCTAGTCCTGATTTGATGAAAGCATATGCAATGGATTAAGACTTATTTTTACATTTTGCATTTCATGTTTTTTATTTTCATTCTGTACATATCTTATGTTTGGTAGGAGTAAGATGTGTGCAGATGTGTGTTTATGTGTAATTGCTCTTTTGTCCATGTGAGGAGATTCCTCTGAAGTGAGGTCATTCTCATTCAATGTCTTCTGACATAAAACAACATAAAGACACAAACCAGAAACAAGGACAAACAGGATATAGACATAAAAACACACAACAAAAACAACAACAGACACAAAATCAAGGTGATAGAATTGAAACATGCCACAGGACATATAAATATATACATATAAATCACTTTTCTTTTTAATTGTCAGGGAGAACCTGGAGAAAAGGGATTGAAGGTGAGTTACAGATTATCTTTTTTTCTCTGTTGGTCTTGATCCCCATCCCTGAGTAAAACAGGGTCCTGTGCTAAGAAGCAGGATTTGCAGTTATCAAGCTAACTTCAGGTTTAACTTAGAGTTTTCAGTCCTTCACAGCTGGTTCATTTCTTACCGGGGTAAATCACCATGGTAACTAATGCTGAAACACCAACCTGCACCAGAGCAGAGTTTACAGCAAAGTGAGAGATAATAAATGTCAGCAGATTTCCTTGTAGATGAGAGGAATCGTTTTGCTTTGTCAGACTTTTCATTCGTCCGTTCTGGTTTTAAAACAGAGCTTCAAATAAACGGAGGAGGAGTTAATCACAATGTATTTACACATCACAGATGTTATTATAGCTTCATTTGAATTCTACAAAGATTCTTAAAACCTTGATGCTTTTACTGTTGTATCATCATTAGAGATCAGAACGACATGATGAGAAACAAAACATATCCTGGGTATGTTGGACTTGCTTTGTAGTACAGGTCCTTTATTAATACATTCACATACTGTCAGGGAATTCCTCCTCATGTCAGCGTGTTGGTTATTGGAGAAGTTCTTTGAAAGTCACGGCTCAGAAAACTGTCAAAAATAATTCACCTTAAATTGACAGATATGGAAAAGATTTTTTTAATTGTTTCTTCATCTCCAGGGCAGCGCAGGATTTGGCTACCAAGGAAAGAAGGGGGATTCCGGCCCCGCTGGGCCCCCCGGCCCCCCCGGCCCTCCAGGAACTCCAACTGAGGTTTCAGTTAGCAGTGATGGCTCAGTTCTTTCGGCAGCGCCTGGACCCCGAGGACCAGCCGGACCACAAGGTGTCGCAGGCCCCGGGGGACCACCAGGAGCTGATGGAGAGCCTGTTAGTAGACTGCAGATACATTTGTTCTTTAAGCACAGACTTTTAAATCTTATACTCAGCTGGAACTTGTTGAGGCCATGTTGATTTTATTTATACTGTATTGTATATTCTCAGATCCCAATTGTGTTGTAGAAGAATGATTCTTTATTTCTATCTTGCAGGGTGATCCTGGTGAGGATGGAAAAACTGTAAGTTTTTTTATTGTCTAAATAGAAACACTGATCAGTGGCTTTACATGTTATTAATAATCAAAAGGTTGTGTGATGATTGGTTGTTTAGTTTGAGACAAAGTAGTGGCCTGACTTTATGGTTTCTTCACCACAGGGTGCTGATGGACCTCCGGGCTTCCCAGGAACCCCAGGTGACACTGGAACCAAAGGAGAGAAGGTACGATCCTCAGGTGTATTCACAAAAAATCTTTAGAGCACAAGTACAATTTAATAACAGAAAAAATCCCTTAAGTTAAAATTCCAGTTATATGAATAGCTGAGTCTAAATGGTCTTGTTAATACAGGGAGGCCGTGGAGAGGGTCAACCGGGCCCTAGGGGGGTCCCAGGACTTCCCGGGCCCCCTGGATCAGGAGTCAGATCTGTGAGTGAATCTCGGCCTCAGTCACATACTTGACAACATCCAGACACTGTTTGTATCAGCAGAGAACTGTCGGCCTTTGTGAATCATTTGTTTAATAATACAATTGATTTGAACTGATGTATTTCAGACCTTTGTGGACATGGAGGGTTCAGGTTTCCCCGACCTGGAATCCATTCGGGTGAGTTTAGTTTGACTGTAACAAGCTTGTGTCCTGATTGTTAAAATCAAAGCATGAAGAAGATAAACTGTTGATGAAAGGCATTTCTGTTTCTAGTTTAATTTCTCTGTAAAGCAGCTTCTTACCTGCGGACTCATCACAGATCAGTGTAAATTGATTACATGTTTTTGTTGTTGTAGGGACTACCTGGCCCACCAGGTGTCCCTGGTCCCCCCGGGGCTCCTGGTCCTGCTACAGCCGGCACAGCCTTGAGTTCTGGAGCCTTTGGTCCACCAGGAAAGGATGGCGTGCCTGGTCAACCTGTGAGTGTCAATACTTGTGTCTCTAACCACCACTGGTCAAATAACTCGTTAAATTCAACAGTAGAACTCACATTCTAACCAAATCAACAATGCCTGTGTACCTGAACCAAATCTTTTGGGCCTCCAGGGTTTGTCTGGTTTACCGGGTACTGATGGCCTCCCAGGAGCTCTTGGTCCCAAGGGAGAAAAGGTATTTTCCTTGTGAAACTGATTCTTTCTTCTCTAAAGACAATAACCAGAATTAATGTTTAGCATCCTTGGAATTCAATCCACAAAGCTGCTCGATACTATACATACAGTCAACATGAGACTTCAATGATGAAAACCAAATCCAATGGACAAACCATTAGGTTAACCAGGTGTGATTTATGTCACAGTTTGAGTCAAAGTTCAGTTAAATAACATGTTTTGTCTTTGTCTTCCTTCTCTAGGGTGATTCAGCCGAGCTGGGTCTTCCAGGAGTCGCTGGAGAGAAGGTGCAGATTCATGACTTTTCATATGTTTAATTAGCTTTTTTTAAATTTTACCCTAAAGTTGCTACCACTTTACAATAAGTTCCACTGTCCAGTAGAGAAGACTTCTTTATAGTCCTGAGAGGAGACTTAGATTCAAGTCTTCTGTGAGGCAGAACCGTAGGAAACCGTGTCCACTTGATAACGAGATTGAGATGTCGACTCTTTCTTAAACCTTTACCGTCCCTTTCCTTTCTCCAGCCAATCTCCTACTTCTCTTTTCTCACCAATCTGCTGCCTCACTATTTATCCTCCTCCTCTTCCTCTTCCTCTTCCTCTCCTAAGCCGTCCCATCTGCAGGTACACGTCAGACGTCACAGGGGATTTGTGTCGTCTAACAATATGCAAATGTTTGTCAAATATCGTCAGCTGCAGACTTGACTTCAAGTTTAATCTGAGGGCTGGCTATGGTTTGATTTAACATCTAGTGACATCTTTGATCCCCGGGGAAATGAGCATGGTGTTTGTGGAGTGATAGTTTGCACTTTGAAACACTCACTAGTTCTGTTCTGTTCTAAATGCTGCACGACACAGACATTAGTAGTTTTTTTGTGACGACACATTCGAAACAACAATCCTTCCTTTACCTTATTTACACGCACGTCATTATAGATGAAACCTTTGTGTTTGCCTTTAGTTATTTATCCACTCTGAACACTGGTTTTATCTCTGTCTTATCGTCCCACAGGGAGATCAGGGAAACCCTGGTTTACCGGGACGTGCAGGAGAGTCCGGACTCGCTGGTTTACCTGGACCCATCGGACCGGTGGGGCAACCCGGGCCCCCCGGACCTCCTGGACCAAGTTATCGTGTTGGATTTGTAAGTTCATATCCAGGCTGAAGATCTTGCTTGAAACAACTGTCAAATACAAGTCATGATAAAAGATTATTACTCAGAATATTAAGTTTAGTCTCAGAGAGTTTGTCTGTTTGTCACAACATCCCTGTCGGTGTTTGCAGGATGACATGGAAGGCTCAGGAGGAGGTTTCAGCAATGGACTTCCTGGTGTCAGAGGACCTGAAGGAAGACAGGTTAGAGCTGCATATTGAATAACATAAGACTACAGGACTATGAGACATCTGTGACATCACCACAACCTCACATTCAAAAAGAATAGCACCCACCTTTCATTTTATATTTATAAAGTCGCTTTCATTGACAATGATCAGTAACTTAACATCACCAGACTGATCCTTCTGTGTTATTAGGTTAGTTCAATCCTGTTGGCTGTTGCATATCTTCATTAAATTACAGGGTTTATAAATCAACAGATTCTAACAACAACATAAATAATGCAATTTACCTGAAAACCAAAAAGTCAGGTGAACATGGAATGGGTGTAGCCGGAATTATTTTTTAATAACTTGTATAATTGTGAAAAACTGTGTTATGAGTCAAATTTAATCCTATAGGCTATTTGGCCAAGCTTTCATAAAGTCTGTCAGTTAAAATGTCACTTTCTATTAAAGCAACTTAGCATTTATTTAATACATGTCTACATTTTACATGTGTGTAATAAATAACAGGTATTTCTTGAGTAGGAAGTTTCAATATATATCTGCTGTGTGCTTTCAGGGTTCTCCTGGTTTTCCTGGTATTCCTGTGAGTAAATAATCACTTGTTCTTCTTCTTTTCTTCTATTGCTGCTGTTTACTGTCAGTACGTGGTTTTATAATATCGTTCTTTGTGCTGGTTTCATTGGTGTTTGTCTGTTTTACCACTATACCTCGAACATGTAGGGTAAACCTGGGTTGCCTGGGATGCCGGGTCAGAAGGGCAGTGAAGGTGCTGCAGGACGAGAGGGGCGATCTGGGCTGGACGGCTTCCAGGGACCTCAGGTAAACACAGGATTTCCCTCTAGACCTGGTCTTCTGACTCAAACTGTGACACCAGAGCTCACATGGTTGTTCGGTGCTCACATAGTATTATGTTAATGTTTGAAACCTGTGTGACAGACATGACACTTTCTAATAAGGTCACTTGATCTTTGAGAACATTTTATTGCATGTGAAACAGTTGTATTTCTTTGGATTGGTCATATATACATTTTTTATTTTGGTATAATTTGTTGAAATATATGTTGCAGACATTTTTAGGTCTATAAAGTTAAAATCTAATGTTTTATGAACTCTTCTTTTGCCTATTTTCACAATTTAGGGGAACTTAGAGTATTTCATAAATATGTTTGAAGGCAAGATGCTGATTTGCTTAAGTAAACATCAATCGAATTTAACATGTTAACAAAGTGTAATTATTTTAACTAAGTCTTAATCCTATTTAAAAGGTTTTATTATATAATAATAACATATAGCAGGTGTGTGGATCTCTGTTAAACTATCTTGTATTTCATGCTTGTTGAATCTTACAGGGGCCAAAGGGAGACGCCGGTGACCAAGGCGACAGGGTAAATATCAGCTGTAAACCTGAATATCTGTTAATGTATTCTTTAAATATACAGGAAATATACATTATTATATGCTCACTGCAGAAACTTTAAGATTCTGTTGCTGATTCATGTCTGATTGTCATCCTGAAACACAAAATGTGTGTTAACGTGTGTAACATGTGTTGAATTGAGCATTTGATGTCTTGCGGTTTTAGGGAGAAACGGGTCGAGATGGAACCGGACTCCAGGGTCCACCAGGCCCACCTGGACCACCCGGACAAATCGTCTACTCTACATCTGGAAACGTAAGTGACGGAGGACAAACACAGTGACGTGCTTCATGAGCAGCTTTCATCGTGACAGTGTGCAGCTGATTCTCATTCACTGTGTTCTTCTGTCTGTGTCTCTGCAGTTTGACGGAGGCGTCGGCAGTGCTGGGCCGAAGGTAAATTTGCTCAGTGATACTGAAACATGACATTTCTCATGCAAATTCAGCTTAGTCTTTGTAGCTGTGCTTAACAATATGTGTGTGTAATGTTTGCATTGAAGCAGGACTGCATAAATAACGACACACACACACACACACAGAGAGAGAGATGTAGTATTCATTCAAAAGCTTCATCTTTTCAACTGAAGCTAAATGTAACATGCAATGTTTCCTATGCAGGGTGGACCTGGTTTACCTGGTCACGCTGGATTCCCTGTAAGTCTCCCTGTGTTTCATAATCAATGCACCTTTTCCCTGTTATAACCACAGATGTGAAGTTTATTGATATGCATCTTTGGTGAGTTTATCCTTAAGATAAGTAAATGAGAAGTTCATGGAATTTTCAGCAGATACAAATTAAATTACAGACCAAACCAACATTATGCTGCATTCAACATTAACTTTTTATTTCCCTGCTGAACTCCTAAATATTTAAGAATGTTACAAAGATATAAAGTATGATTAACTCATAAAGGAGTAAATAGTTTCGGACAGAGTAGAAATCTATTTAAGGCTCGAGCTTTACAGATAATATGTATTACAATGATCAATTCATTTGTATTTTTGGTCTTTTGATTTAATTGTTACACTCAGATCAGCCCATATTTCTTTCAATGACCCATGATGCTTCCAGAAAATGTACAGTTTGACATCCACTGAATTTACTACTTCTTTGTACAGTTGTACCATATTGGCAATGCATGACCACTGACTGTCACACTGTCATTCTGCAGGGTCCTATGGGACCAAAGGGGGACTTAGGTGACCCAGGACCTCCTGGCTTTGGGGTGAAGGTAAAGTACTCCTCCTCCTCCTCCTCCCTCCTCCTCCTCCTCCTCCTCCTCCTCAACAGAACTGTAACTGAGTCTGTGTTGTCTTGTTCTGTGCTCAGGGAGAGAAAGGTGAGCCCGGCTTGGTGATCGGACCTGATGGAAATCTCCTGTATCTGGACGGGTTGAGTGGCCTGAAGGTGAGTTGTGTTGTTCTGGTGTTGTCGGCTATAATTCCCTCATTAAAAACACATACTGTACATGCAAATACATGCAGGTACCTTAAGTCTACAGCATACTACAGTATAAGTAAGAGTACGGTCGTACATTTACTGTTGAAACTGATCAGCTTCTTTTCCCCTGCAGGGAGACAGAGGACCTTCTGGTCCCGTTGGACCTCCTGTAAGTTTATCTGATATTCAAGCTATTGCACCAAAAGAGTTTTAATTAAAAACTTTTATCCATTCATTTCATTGTCTTGTATTTCATGATGTGTTGTTGCAGGGCCAGTACGGACCTCCTGGAATAAAGGGTGAAATTGGAATGCCTGGAAGACCTGTAAGTGCTCGTTCCTAGAGTTTTATGTTGCTATTACTGATAAATATCAATTACTACTCTGTGTTTATATAACAGGGGCGTCAGAAACTATTCAGACCTCTTTACTTTTCACACACTTCTGTTGTCAATTTTACTCTAAATAGATATGTGACCTTTTGGGCCAGAATGTACATGGGGTTTGAATACTTTCTGAAGCCTGATTACGTACTGTTTATGGTTTCACCAGTATCATTATATTTTAACCTCATTGGTTCGTTTTTTTCCTAATGTGCAGGAACAAATTAATGAATTGGTTTCTCCCTTCAGGGTCGCCCTGGTGTAAATGGATACAAGGGAGAGAAAGGAGACGTGACAGTTGGTACCGGCTATAGTTACCCTGTGAGTATTCATATAATCAACAACACCTCATATAGGTTCACTTGATCATCTTGTCCAGGCCCCAGACCTAGAGGACAAAGTTGTTACGAAATCCCCTTATCTCTTTTTCAAGTGGTGTTCAACTGCTCGACGTTCCTCAGGGAGTGGATTCGTCCAGAGTCAGTGTCAAAGCTGTTAAACGTTTCAGATCAATGTGACCGATCACTGTGTCACAGCAGCTGCCAACAATAATAAAATACTGTCAAATCTGTTGATGGGCTCACAGCAGAGTTCTGATGAGAGTCGCTCTGTATCGACGCATCAAATAGTGACAAAGGGGGGAATTTACTTTGCTTTCATCAGGGAGTCTCTGGACCTCCAGGACCGCCCGGACCACCTGGACCCCCAGGGCCACCCACTCCTCTGGACCGCTTCAACGTGAGTACACACGTTCCTAAACACATTAACGATACATGAAGACATTTCTGTGGAGCAGTCAGTGTTCAAACAACAGCTCATGTCTCTCGTGTATCGTGTGGTGGCTCAGAGCTAAACCAAATCATATTGAATCACTTACTCAGCACATGTACACACGGCTCTGACACTGTCTGATGCTTGGTGTTGGCTCAATCCTCATAACAACAACAACCAATCATAGTTTCCCACTCAGGACACACAACCCAGCTGGCTGTAGTCCTCACGTGCCATGTGAGCTGTATCCAAGCAAGTTTATAGGGAAAAACCCAGGAATTAAACTCCTGAGATGTTAGACAGGACCTGTATTTACAGACCTGATTGGATTTGAGTATTTGTTTAAATCATCTGGATCACCCTCTGGTGGCTGGCGGCAGTAATGGTCCCACTCCTCCATGTTGGTAGATGGGACATCAACCAAACGTCAGAAGGACATGTTAAATATAGTTTTTTCAAAGATGGTTCATGTCATTTTACACTTTTTCTTATCACACTGATGTAAAATTAGTTTGAATTAGTTATTTGATGCTATAGAAACAGGGTGAAACATCATGACTGACAGCTGAGTCTGACTCCTGATTGGTTGAGTGCCTGTATTATTGTTTAAGCCTTGTTGCATAGTTTAGATTAAAACCCTGCACAGATGTTTTTCCTCTGTTGCTGCTGGTGTCATCAAGTATTTCTCTCTTTTTGTTCTCAGCGATATGATGACACTTCAAGGAATTACCAAGGTATGGTCTCCTAACACACACATCTACACACACACACACCGAACACATAATGCTGTAAGACAGAGAGGATTCACAGTGGAGAATTAATAAGGCATAAGGAAGAGAGATTTAGAAAAGATTTGAAGTGTCTGTGAGAGATAAACCGTTCTGTCTTAACTTAGGTTGGATCCAGCTGCCTCAGCCTGAAGAGGATATACGCTGTATTGTTAAGAGATTATACTGTCAAGTCTTACCAGATGTGGAGAATGAACTGATAAAACAAAGACGTCACTATCGATATATCAGATTACTACAGTGTTGCAGTGGCGATGTCAGACACACCTGTTGGAGACTGCGTCTAACAGTGTTTTATTGTTGTTGTAGTTAAAGGGGAAAAAGGAGAACGTGGTGACCGAGGAGTTCAAGGAATCCCAGGTGACTCCTAAACTTTGTATAAAATACAAACACAGTATCATGGCTGCATGCAAATCCTCTCTACTGCAGGATTGATTTGAAGTGAATTGTTTGTACTAAAATGTCTGTTGTGTGTCTTTTTTTTCTAGGAACAGCGTCTAATTTTGATATCTACACATTCAAGGTAAACCACCTTATTGCTACAGTCACTTTTATTAGTATGATGGATGTACTGTAGGAAGAGAACTCATCCTAATGTCAAAACTGTTCCCAACAGAATGAAATGAAGGGACAGTCTGGAGATCCAGGTGTGAAGGGAGAAAAGGGAGAGCCTGCTGGTGGTGGTTACTATGACCAACGTTTTGGAAGCGTGCCGGGCCAACCGGGGTCTCCTGGCAAACCAGGCCTACCGGTGAGTTCTGAGACTGAAATGTCCGTCAGGAATGAACCCTCATTCATTCAGGCCTCCTGTTATACATTTATAATAAATATATAAAGTCCAAAATCAACTAATCCTTCATCAGTCCCACAACTGGGAAATTTGCCGTGTTCCAGCAGCAAAGAACAAAGTGCCTGTCATGTTCCAGTAATGTAGATTTTCCTCTTTGTATCTAAGGGTCCCAAAGGAGATTCCATAATAGGCCCCTCTGGGCCCCAGGGACCACAGGGGTCACCAGGCATTGGTTACGATGGACGTCAAGGTCCTCCGGGACCACCTGGACCTCCAGGGCCTACAAGCTCGCAGCCTGGACCATATAGGCCCAATCACTGTAAGTTTAGATATTCAAGATGTTTATACAGTTCAAACTCATGAGGACATTGTAGAGCCTTCAGGGATGGAAACAGCATCTATAGAGTCAGACCTTGAGCTACTGCCTCCTGCTGCTGCACTGTTCTGTTGACCAGTGGAGCTTTTCACAAGTCAAAACTTACACAAACGTTTTTGTTTTAATTTGAAGCCGTCAGTGTCCCTGGACCTCCTGGTCCTCCTGGCCCACCTGGAAATCCTGGTTCCTCCTCTGGTGTAAGTACCATCAATGCATTTTTTATAATTCTGTCATTAATTGTGAGTTCTCAGCAGACACTGTCAGTACGTTCAAGCCAACAGATAACTTCATAATGATCCGTCCACTGGCCCAGTTCTTATCTAATTTGTAGTGAAAATACAGAATCTGATCAAAGACAAACACTGAATCTTATGTCCTTATCTGTTTTCCACAGATCACAGTTTTGAGGTCGTATGACACAATGATTTCTTCAGCCAGACGTCAGGCAGAGGGCAGCCTCATCTACATCATCGACAAATCAGACCTGTATCTAAGAGTACGAGATGGACTGCGCCAAGTCATGGTACAGCTCCACATCTGTTTTCCACCTCTGGAAATATGAATGTTCTGAATCGTATCATATAGTTCATGACAGGCTTTAAAACTAAGAGCTTAACTTTCAGCAGGAACTTGTTTTCAAGATTGTTTGTGTTTATTTGACTTCAATTCAATTCTATGTTTCTCTATTTGTTGAGAAGAGTCACAAAGTGTTTTCTTGCCTAATAACTTGTTTCCCCCCCCCCTCAGCTCGGAGACTACCGACCATTCTTCAGAGATCTGGTGAGTTAAACTCCACAAAAGATCAAAACAGAAAAAGCAGATTTTGCTTACTGTTTGTTTGATCATCTTTTTGATGAATCTGTTTTTTTATTACTAGGAGAACGAGGTGGCAGAGGTCCAGCCTCCGCCTGTAATCCACTACCCTCAGTCCCAGGACCGGTCCCACAACAACGGAGCTGGCCATTACTCCCAGGGCGGCTCTGCCATTCGTCCCATTGAGCCTCCACCTCAACCAGCCGTCGAACCCGTGTACCCCCCACACTACGATCCCAGGTTCCCAGACCCCAGACAAACGGGTCAGACGGATGGAAGGTTAGCCCAGAACACTGGCAACAGATACCCAGTCACTCCACAGAGACGACCCAGCCCGGCTCTTCCACAGCCTGGGGGCCATGTGGACGGATCTGGAACAGGAGTGAGTAGATCTGGACCAGGAGGACTCACCATGTACATTCATGAATTACTTCATTAGGGAGTTTGTTACTTAGATCCAGGATAGTTTGGTGTAAACCCCCCAGCCTCAGATACGTGACCTTTAAGGCTCAGTGATTTCTGTCTGGTATCAGTCTGTCGATCTATTTCCCAGGGATCAAAGAGGACTGAATCCCCCTCACCCCCCTACAAATTGACTCCTGGATGTACTTTCATGAACTTAATTTATTAAAATAATTAGCCTTATATTGATCTGTAAGAAGAGCAGGTGGAAGAGAGGCTGCCATTCTAACATAAACCTTCTTCCCGTCTTCAACAGCTTCACATCATCGCCTTGAACGCCCCTCATACTGGTAACATGCGAGGGATCCGCGGGGCAGACTTCCTGTGCTTCCAGCAGGCCCGAGCTGTGGGCCTGAAGGGAACCTACAGAGCGTTCCTGTCCTCCAAGCTTCAAGACCTCCACACCATCGTCCGCAGGTCGGACAGGGAGAGCCTCCCCATCATGAACCTGAAGGTGAGATACTGCTGCTGAGGACGCAGCGATACGGCTGAAGGGCATTGGCGTACATGTCATTTATTTGTCACTGCTCTGTTTTCACGGTTTTTCTAAAATAAACAGTGTTCTCTGTATCTTGCCTCTTCATGAAGATCACAGTAATAAAGAAGAAAATGTCATTTTCAACATTATCTTCTCCTCCTTTCAGGACCAAGTGTTGTTCAGCAGTTGGGAGTCGATCTTTGGAGACAACGCGAGCAAAATGAGGGATAATGTACCAATCTACTCGTTCGACGGTAGAGATATCATCAGGGACAGTGCATGGTGAGTCTGTCAAAAGATCAGTACAGCATCCTGTAGCTTTTAATCTAGTGTGAGCCCAAATCTCCTTTTCATCTGCGAGTACAGTTCTTTTTCATTTCCAGTCAGTTTTGAATTTGTAGGACACAAATAATGGATGTGTGGTTTTCTAAAGCTGTTCTTGTTTTTGCTTCTGCTACAGGCCAGAGAAAATGGTCTGGCATGGCTCGAGCAACAAAGGCCACAGGCAAACAGACCACTACTGTGAAACATGGCGAGCGGGCGACCACGCCGTCACCGGTCTGGCTTCATCATTACAGAGCGGCCACCTCCTGCAGCAAACCTCCAGCAGCTGCTCCGGCTCCTACATCGTCCTCTGCATCGAGAACGCCTTCGTATCACCCTCCAAAAAATAAATCCCGTCCATTTTTTTCTTCTTTTTTGTTTCCGCGCCCGAGTTAAACCCAGTTTTTACTGTCCGAGCAGACGATGTGTTTAATTCCCTGATCACATTCCCTGTGATCACACGGCGTCCAGTGAACTGGCCCTGCCTCCTTTTTGCCTGGCAGAGACGCTTTGCATTGTCTGCTCCTCCCCCTCCATGAACGCCAAAGAGATGGGTCGAACAGAGGGGGGCGGGGGGGGGGGCGTTGGTCCGTTTTTATCTTCAGGGCACTGGCAAATATTTTTCGTTGAGGGGTGGAACAGCAGCGATGAAGCTTAACACATTCTCAAATTGTATCCATTTTTTTTTTTAAATTCTGTATATTACATGTTTGTTGTATGTTATTATTTTGACGTTATCAATGTTTTTAACTTTTGAACTGTTATGCTAAAAAATATGCTATATCCATTCAGTTTTTATTTTTTAGGTATGGATCATTTCCACTTTTTTTTTTTACTATTTCATTTTAGAATTGTGGGTTATGATGGGGTACAGCAAACATTTAAGGACTATTTTGAATTGAAAGAAGATAATAGATATTTATTTTTAAATGAAGTTATGTAAGAAGATTAGGAAAAATATAAAAAATAAGCTAAATACCCACATTTATATTCTACACAGCACAGAGCAGCTCTTTCTTTTTTCCAGAAGAGCCTCTGATCAGACACAACCGGGACTGGACTCATATCGTCGACCACTTCCTTTGTACACACTATTCTACGAATATATATCCCTGTGATCTTCAGATGCTTTCACATCGCTCCCCAAATTGAAATGACCTTGTTCCACAAACACTACTGTCATGAATAAACGAAAAAAATGATTCTTTCCCCACTTTCTAAAAAAAACCAGAGAAGCAGTGAGTAAGCTGGAGATGATTAGTTTGAGGCTAATCTTTGCTGGAGTGAAAACCCAACAGGAAAAACCCAGTTTGTTAAAGGGGCAGTTGTGTTTTCTCTGCAGTTGCGTTGCATTGAACTCCAGAGACACAACCTGTGGATGTCCATTTTTTTTATAACAATATGTGCTGTACTGTTTCTCCCAGGCACTGAATTAAAGTCTTTTTCAACCACAGCGATATTGTGATGTGCTCACACATCAGCCCACACAGCGTGGTGAGTTATTTGACTCGGTCTCATGACAACCTGCGGCGACAGCTCCGTGACCTTGACATGTTTCACTCAGCTGCCCTGACCAGCAGGTTTATGTCCTGCTCTTGGTTCTACATCATGTGTTAACCTTCACAGTCAGTCTCCACCTGTTCAATTCAATTCACTCATAATATCTATTTGTCACATCTACTGGCCGGCGTTCAGGAAGCAGCTCATTGAGGTTAATTGGGTGACCTTATACTACAGTACAGCCATAAGAGTGATGACTGCTTTTTTATTTATACGCCTAAACTAAAAAATGTACATCAACAAGAATTACATAGAATCCATCACTGTGTCTTAATTAAAGTTTTTGCTTTTTTTTAAAGGAGAAGTGATTTTATACATCAAGTTTGTTTCTGGGTGGACGACATATGTGAAAAAAAGTTGTGTAAAGCCTTTAGTGGCTGCAGAGAAATGTTTCTACTATATTACTACTTGAATTTTTGTTGGTTGGAGCTGAAACATGTTTAAAAATGTGGGTGTGATGTTAGAAAAATATGAGTTTACGAGCCTTTCTGCTCCTCTTCTTCATTTAAGGCAGGTCTTGGATTGCCAGATCTCCATAGAATCCAAATGTTCGTCAAAAGTTGCCATTTTCAGTCTCTAGGTAGCGAGCTTGGAGGTTGTTGTTCCTTGTAGTGAAGGGGATTTTGAAAACAGTGGAGGAGAACGGTGTATGAGACATGCAACTAATGGCAGATTTCACACAGTCGAATTGTTGATGGTCACGTTGCATTATGGGTAATGTTGGTATTTTTTTAGCCGTCCATTTATACTCTGAATGTGTTTAAGTTACTTCCAGCTCCAATAGTCTCTGCTGATGAAGAACAACTCTCCTGAACACGTCAACACGGACATCTGTGAGCTTCAAGGCCAGTGATTAGGTCAAAATACACAAAATACCTACTTTATACACATATTTGGCCATAACTTGAGCTTTCAAACACCCGTTATGACAACATACATCTAAACATACATGTAAACTGCAACTTGACTGGTTGGAGGAGGCATTCAACCGTGTGGCTGTAATTCTTGTTCAAAATGAAATTACCAGCTAATCATAAATCCGTCGGCTGTAGGTTTAAAGTAAAGTGGATTTCAAAAGAGAACTGAATTGGGTCACCAGTCGTTGGCGATGGCTTCTGAAATCCCCTTAAATCTCTTCTTTAAAGTTAGGAGGCATTTTCAAGATAATACTTGATTAAGAAGATTAATCTGAATTATTCAAAGTTGCCCTAATTTGCTGGTTATTCTAAAAGTATATGCCCACCATAAGAGAGTGGTGGGCGTATCTTACCTTGAGCTCGTCATAGCGGATTTAAGCTCAAACATCCCTGTAGCTGCAAAGCATGCTGGGAAGCTGTCGTCACGTCACACCAGGGAATTAACACAATGGGGATTTAATAATAATAATAATAAACTAAATTACAGCATTGAGCAGAATAATATGGTTGATTGGTGGAGCCAGCCCAACACAAGGTATAGTATTTAACACTGATTCAATTCAAATGTATTAGTTAAGGTCAACTGTTGTGATGTAGACATTCACAGGTAGAGACGATGACTTTAAAAAGACAGACACATTTTGCAGAAATCAAATGCGTCTCCACACGCTCCAGGTTTGTCCACTCATCTCTGCAGGATCGCTTTCTGAAATTTGTAAAAATGTCATGGGCAACTAACAAGGTTTTTCCTGGCTCAGAAAACTGAGGTCCTGAGGCACAGCAACGTTTTCAGTGACAGGTGGAGGTTTGATTTTTCTCAAACTTCAGGGTTTGGGCCTCCGTGCACATACTTTGTGCTCGTTTGCAGTTCAACCAGAGTTCAACACGTTGGGACACGTTGCTTTCTTGACCACTTGGGTGAAGTAGAACCACGTTGTGAAAACATGCAGGTTTAGCTGATGTGACTAACTAACGATATATATAGATATTTGTATATTTAATTGGTTTTACTGCTTTATTGATTTGTTTGTTTAACAAGTTCTCATTTGTAATTTCAAAACAATGTCAAACTATGTTCATTCCTTTATTCGTGTATGTTTTAAAGTTAGAGTATTTTTCATAGAGGAAATGAAAACAGCTGTTAACAATGAAAGGAAGAGTTTTTTTTCTGTATCAAGTCTTTTGCCTTAAAGCAAGTGTAGCATGGGGAATATAAAGCAGGTGGATCAGTCCGGGAGACAATTTATAGATAATATTTTCTGCCAAAACATTCCAATGTACCTCAGGAAAGTCTCCTCTGGCTGTTTGCCTGTCAGGTCACGATGAGGGTGAAGAAAACCCACAGGTAGATGGTCACATGTCATCGCTGATGAGCAACATGGCGCCTGGTTTTAAAGAAGCAGGAGGAAGGAGGAACAATTAGAGCTGGAAACACGAAGCTGAAGCAGGAGTCACACGGTCAAATGCTGTAGGATGAAGGTCAAACTCTTCAGTGGAGTTGATGAGACCAACAAGCAGCTTTAAGATGCAGAGACAATGTCCCACAGGTAAGTTTGTGGTGAGTGAACTGATTGAACAGAACCTGAGGACAGAGACAAATCATGTCTTTAACAATTTAGTTTGGCCTGCAAATGATTTTATGAAGATTGAAATGGCAGATTAATCTACACAAGTAGATAGATAAACAGTATGAATAGACAATTAAGAACAATGGGATGGAAATATATAGGACTTGGCATCAACCATACTAACCAAGCCTGACCAGCAGGGGTCACACTTTGTCAGAGCTCTTCATCAATACGTCCATTCAGGGCTGTGGCATCAAGGTATAATTGAAACAAGTTGACCATCTGGTAGTTTTATGCCTCTGACAACCCGTCAGTTTTCAGGAAATCTGGTCAAAGTGACCGATGGACTGATGTAATGATCCCTGGAGTTAACAGCTAGCATAGTGAGAAATGTACGCAATACCAATATTTGATATTTTCTTCTCTTACAAATATTCCGACAGATGAAGTGGAGGCAAGATACGAGACGAAAAGTCGTATTGCGTTGCCTCTGCTTGAGTTGTATTCTGTCGTACAACACCTCAGAGAGCAGCATCGATTTGAATTACCTCTAAACCAACTGTGTGATTTAAAAAAAAGATACTCTGCACCTAATCAGAATAAGCAGTTCCTCTTTTGAACTACTGCTGGTATCAATAGGTCTTGGTATCTTTAGATCCAGAGGCAAGCGATTGAGGTCACTAATCTTTAGGCCTGCTCTAGATCTCCAGAGATCTGGGGTTCTTGCTGTTGTCATCATTTTAGTATCCAATGTCGATGTTGATCTTTCATTATTTACATATTATGTGTTGTATGATCTACAAAACTTTATTTTTAAGATGCTTAGAGGCTGTGAATATGCATCTAAATCTCTTATTGGTTTGCTTGTGAGCCTGTTCATGTTGATATCATTTATAATTTCATGGATTTGTGTGATAGACAAGCCTATAATTGAATCCTATAGGACAGCGACACTGTAGAAACTTTGCAGGGGTCAGTTTCTCTCCAGTTTGACATTTCAGTAAATTTATGCTCAAGTCTGTATTAAATACGTGACGCCTGAAGGCATCATCCTCTGTGGCACGTCAGCTGAGACGACGTGTCGCTGATAGGACGGCGGCCCAAATTTATCCAGCCAACCCCATAATAACAAAAATCAGCATTCCTAAAAGTAATCAGTACATACAGTCACTCCCCCCCCCACTCAATTTCATCAAATCTGCCGCTTAAGCATCTCAACCCACTGAGCGCCCCTACGAGAGCTATAAGGCTTATAATAATTCCCCCGTTTGAAAGAAAATAAACTAGCATAATAACTCCTGTCCAATTCTTCACTGTCCCTGCTCGGGTAAATCTTCAGGAGAAAAAAAAAAAAAACATAACTCACTGAGTGGCATATCATCCATTAAGTCTTGACTGACTGAGGTTAGAGTGGGTGGGGGGTTGTTGGGATGTAACAACCCACAGCTGGCTTTTGCTGCAAAGTGCTATCACACAGGCTGCCGGGGGGAAAGCTATATTTAGTGGGTGCTAAGTAATAACTAAGTACGATGGAACGATCCAGCGACAGTAATTATACAACAAGGTGACAAGCAGATATCTGGTGGGAGCAAAAAAGCTGCAGTTACCAGATCTCTGGACTGTGTTTATCCGGCGCCCGTGACTCATCGTCACATTAACCTCAATCTACAACTGCACTCGTGCTGCTGTTGCAGAGGAGGCTGCAGAGTTTGTGACCTTTTCAAGGGTTTTTATCCGAGAGAGCAGATGCATTTATTTTACTGTGATATCAAACGTAAGCATTGGGTATCATATGTTTGTTTTTTATTCCGATACCAGATAAATCAACACTTTTTAAGGGTTTTGGTGCCGAATCCACATTTACATAACTAAATCACACAATGCATAAAACCTAATCCAACTACAATAATTACGAAAACTAAATTTATAAAAAATATTATTTAAGTTTCAGTGCTTAATTCAGCAAAATACTCCAGCTTCAAAATCATCATCTACCTACGGCATCGTAAGGTGCTTCATTAAGTTTGTCACCTTCCTCCTTTCCTCCTCCTCTTCCTTCTCAGACTTAACTGGCAGATGGAAAATAACAACATCTTACCACCACCAGCTCAACAAGCTGGAGCTCCAGGGACCAAACAGAAGCAGCCGCAGCAGCAAGGTCCAGGCACTCTGCTCCCTATCGGCTGTTGCTCGGACATTTGCTGCACGTCCTGGTGTCGGAAACCTTCTGTGTGATGTACAGCCACAGTTTCGACCCTTTAGTTCCAGACAACTCTAGTTTGAAAAGGCGATAACGTTACGTGCAGCCAGAGCCACGTAGAGATTGTGTTGTCACCAGCGTGTAATGTTATCTATGCACCTGTGGTGATAATTAAATTGCCTGTAAACAGGGAAATTATTTCCGTACACAGCTCACAGCCCCTGAAATGAGGAACTGAAATCAGCCTTGTGCTCCAGTCTGGTAGGTAACAGCAGTGTAGGATTTCCATGCACAGCCACAGTGGATAAAGACCGCTGCCATTAATCATTACGAAACGTCTGCAAGTATCACCACATTAATGGATTCTGCCTCCGACTGGTCCAACGTGTTTCCCCCGTCAAGTGAACGGGTAATGAGGAGGCCTAAAGCAACATTTGTGTAGTGACTGAAGTGCTTAAGTCCTTCTGCAAGGCTTTCACTTTCCTCTGACATTTAGATAGATAATGAGTAACAATCCCCCAGTCTTTAAATCCCCCCGTGAATCTTCTGGCATTTAAGTCTATTTTTTTTTTTCCCTCCTGACTTTAAATATTTGATGAGGGAGGATGATGTTATCCAGAGTGGATATTCCTGGCATTGTGAAGATGGGCTTTGACCACACTGTCATACATCATCCTCTCTTTTCCTCTCATGCAGGTGGGTTCCTTATACCTTTTGTCATTTGAAAAGAAACTTCAAAGAATTCAAGTTAAAACTTAAAGCCAGTTTCTGTCACACTGCGAGGACAGGATGTTGTCTGAGGAAGTGAAAAGATCCTGATTTACTGTTCTGCCCAATCCTGACTTTCTCTGACTGATTGCGTTTGTAGTAATTGCTCAAATCAATTAATGCAATCTGTGCCCGTGCATTTACGTTAATGCATATTTTATGAATTTTCTTTTTCCCCCCTGCATGAAAATGTCACTTAGCACTGGGGGGATAAATAATTCTTCAGCTCCTGCCAAAAGTCTCGGCCAAGCCAAAGCAGCTCCTTGGCAACATGGTTAGTCTTTGTAACTGATCATCAAGGAGTGAATCAAACCAAAGCAAGTCTAATTTCCTTTAACGATAAACCACAAAGTAACCACTTATATATTTTGTTTCCCACGAGACCTCTGCGACGGTGATATTTAGAATTCACCCAGGTCAGGTCCACAGCGCCACACGGCTACGTACCTCGCCAGCCTCTCACAGCTCAGTAGCCGCGGCCGTCAGTGCAGCTGGCTACATATTCGATATGACATCTCCTTCCATCTTCTAATGAATTTTTTATGTCCCTGCCTCTCCCACTCACACGCAGACGGGGCCTGTATCAGCCCCGTTGTGTAAAACTATGCTAGCGTAAATGACAGTGTTGCCTTCGCAGTCTGCGACCCTATTGCTATGGATTGCTCCACTGCAGCCTCCATACTGATTGGCTTTTTTTCTTTTTTTTGTTGCATGTTGTAATGCACAGTGTCTGCACATTCACAAATTGATTTACAGCCGTTGTGTTGTTAAGATGCAAACTCGTCTGTGGAGGGAAGTCACGTCAACAGTAAATATCCGTGTAATGATTTGTCTGATCTCAGATACCATTAAACAGGCAAAGACCCCGGTGTGGACCATTAGCTGGATATTTGCTCTGCAGCCTCTCCGGTGTAGAGGCACATTTCTGGATTTGACTCGATGCTAAACTGACGGTTTGTTGTGCATACCTGACCATGTTACAATGCAGTGAGGTATTGACGAGCTCATTGATTTGCAGAGCCCCTGCAAACCATCACTCAAAGCAGAAAGATGTGGAGTCCTGCAGGCCCCACGAATGCAACAGTGCTGCCTGAGCGGAGGAAGAATATATTCCATCTGGTCGTCTTATCTACAATCTCCTCTAAACTCCTCTAAGAGCTTTTAATAATTAAGTAGCATTATCAATATGATGCAGAATAGTCCGCAACAAACAGGACAAAGCACAGAATTAAGTGCTGTGTGGAGCTTTGTAATTCAATTAGAGCCAGAACACTCAGTCGATTGGTGGAAAAGTAGTTTTCAGTTGTTTCGATTGATTAATTGTGAATCGTTCAGTCCTTTCCCATGAAAGTACACAGCTTCTCGTACATGGAAGTGCACCAGGTTCACTTATAGGTGAAAATGATGTTTTTCAACCTCAAACAAAAATGTTAAAACCAGACCAGAGGAAATATTCTGGACATTTTAAAATGAAGACTCTTTAAAACCACATTCCAATTAAAACCTGCAGATTACACACTACTGATCTTTACACGTCTGGAGAATTACTCTTCCAGTGCAATGCAACACAGCATTTATTACTTTATTACTGCTAATTAAAATAAGATATAAAACATATTTACTGACAGTTACACATTTTTTAAACCATTTCTTATTCAAAAGAAATCAGCTTAATTAAGCAGGAAACCGCGAATAAGTCAAAGTAAAAGTGGAGGAGTTCTGTAAAACTGTCATGGGCCAAAAATGACTTTCACTTTTAACCATATTTACATTTACACTAATTAATTCAGCGAGTGGAACAGAAGAACAGATGAATGTGAGTGTGATTGTGTCTGTGTGTTATACGGGAGTGAGATAGTGTGTAAAGTCTTACCAGACTGTTGCTGGTGTCACTTAAGGTTATATTTTGAAAGTACCACTCATTTAAACACACACACATTTATAAACATAGGACCCAGGTTGGAAATGACAGGAGTTCTCCTTTAACCCTGAGTCTAGCTCTCGACCAGTCCAGGTTTCCTCCTCCCTCTTATTCAAATGCATGCTCTGATTGGCTCTAACCCCCCCAACCCCTCACCATCCTGAACAGTTGTTGAGAAAATGGATGGATCCTTTTCTTTGGGGGACACTTTCCTTTCAAAGTGAAAACAGAGTTGTCGTTAAACCAATGAACATTGTGAAGAAACCCTGAGTTTTCTCAGCAGTATTATTAAAACCCTGCATCCCCAACAGCTGGCGGCCCCTGAGATTTCCCTCAAGAAAAACCTGGCGTTCAGCAAGTGGCAGCTGAGAGACCGACTACAGAGCTCCTGCTTCTCCACTCTGTTCTTAATGTAACATTACAGGAGGGGGGTTTCCTTCACTTTCCCCGAGCGGAGTCATGATGTGCTTTTCATTCCTCAACCTGACAGTTCGCCATTGATCATGCGTTAAGCTGGGCGCATGCCAGAGCCATCGATTGTGTGTTTCTGTGTGTGTGTGTGTGTGTGTAGGACTTGCGGAAGTGAAGTGTGCTTCTTGGTGAACATGTGAGAAATAGCACCTGATGAAACTTCACACTTTGCTCCTATTATCCAGCTCCGAGTCGTTGATGAGGGCTGCAGGAGGTCGCTGAGTGTAAATCTGTTGCACGTGGCACGAGGGAATTGATAATGTGGGAGTTGATCTGAGTTCACGTGTGCATCTGTCATGTCTTTGCTTGTTTTGACCGTACAGGAGGAATCCTCTGTTTCCAGCTGACTGAGGGCTCCTCCTCTGTTTGGCTGCAGGTCTTTTACCAGGTCTGCAGAGAAGCATGCTGGGATATTGTGCTGGGTTAAGTGGCCCAGAATCTAATCACTCTAATGTCTGTGGCAGCACTGAATCACGCTCGCTGGCTGGAGAGCGACGCTTGGCCTGTCCTTCAACAAAAAAAAAAGAAAAGGGGGAAGCTTTTCCTTCCATGCTGTAATTATTCCAACTGGATATGAGCTATTGCACTTATTGGCTGGGGTAAGGCACCGGCTGCCTCCGCTGTCATTGGCTCATTGCCGTCCTCTCTGCAGCCTCCCATTGGCCGCCCCGGAGGAGAGTGGGAGGAGAGCTCACCCCATCCTCTCCCTGTGGCAGAGTGTGTAAATGTAAAGACTCTTTCTCTGCCTATTATCTGAGTGACTCCGGGTTTTGGTGTCTGCCTGCGAGCGCGTGTCAGAGAGTGTGTGTGTGTGTGTGTGGATGTCGGAGGGAGACCAGAGATAAAGAGAGAGAGAGAAAGGGAGGGAGAGGCGAGCGGCGTTTCTTCTCCCCCCCTCTAGCCTCCCCGTCTCCTGCTCCCTGTCACTCCATCCTTCCTCCCTTCTCCCGGACCACCCTCCAGCCCTGCTCCGAGCCGGACCGAGACCCCCCCCCCCTCCTACCTACCACCCAGACCACCCCGGGACCCTTTGACTCTCCTCACTTCTCCGTCCCACCAACCACAACCTCTGAGCAGGTAAGACTCTGCTTATTTCAGCACATGCTGACTGCTTTAAAAGTAGTTCCTGCCTTCTCCTCCTCTCCTCCTCTCTCCCCCACCCCCCCTCACTCTGAAACTGCTGCTCTTGTTTGATCATGTCTTTCCTCTCACTTGTTTCGCTGCTCTATGGCCTCTCTGCTTTTCCTGTTTGCATATTTTATAAGTTTCCCCCTGCAGCACTTCTGACCCTCTCCCTTAAAGATGCTATCAGCGAGGTCACTTGTATTTCTCCTTCTCCTCTGATATTCTACACTGATATCAACTTCCTCCTCCCTCCCTCCACAATCTCTTCATCTTCTCTCTGCAATCTCATCCCCTGTGGTGCAAATTCAGCCAGAAAGTGAAAGAAGTGTTTTTATTTCTAGTTGTGCCACGGGGCACAAGTTCGACACGGACACGGTGCTGTGTTTTGCCTGTGGAAAATGCATGTCTAATTGATTTTTTTTTTAGAAAGAAGTGTTTACGATTGTTGGTGACGGCTATTTATAGGCTCTGACGTGACAGGCACACGTGCTTCCGCTGTATCTGCTTCCCCGGCGCCGGGACAGAACGCAGCACTGTCCACTGGCTCCAGAACGCATGACATTGCACAAAGTGTAATGACTTCACCAGGCAGTGACTGGCTTGACTGAACCGAGCCGTCTTTCCTGCAGGACAACTTCAGTATTAACATGGCACATAAAGCATTCCTGGCAGTGGAGACAAAAAGAAAAAAAAAACTGCTTAGTTCTCCATCCTGACATCCTGTACTTTACCAGGAAGGGGGAAGTGGATTGTGTGTGTGTGGTTGTGTGTGTGGTTGTGTGTGTGTTCATGCATGCGTGTATGTGTGAGGGAGACAGATACAACTTAAGTGCTTTAGACATCAATACTGCCAGCCCGCAGTTTTTTAAGCTGCTCTGTCATATCTGAAGAATTGGATCTTACAACACAATGTCAACAACTGAGGAAAATGCTTCTGGAGATGTGGTGTTTTGTTTTGCTAGAAGATAAAAGATGGATCAACATCCAAGTTTTCTAGTCTCGTATATTGTTATGTGATCGTCATGTTTATATTTATGGAAGCCACCAAAATCCCTTACATTGTGGATTTTAATGATCAAGTCTTATACCACCACATCACAGGCGAGTTCTCCTTCATTTTGTCAGTTTATATTTCTGCCCACATAGTTATTTTTTATTAAGTTTATCCTGTGACTTTAATCTTTATAAAAACTGGCGTTCTCCAGCAGGTAGTTTGACCTTTCTGTCCGTTAACAACATTTTCAGAACTGTGAAAGAAAAAGCCTTTTGGGAATTGGGGGGGGGGGTCTTCCCGACAGGGTCACCTCGAGGGAGCTCTGCTTCCACTGAAAGGCTTTTATTCTGATAGTTTGTGCTGAAACACTGAATGAAGAAAACTGAAATCCCTGACTTCAGAATTTGACTGTGACCGTTTTGTCTTTTTTTTTTTATGAGCTTTTAGACCATAAACACGTCCAGGAGGTGGATATTTACGATGCGTTTGCCCTGCGTCACATATCATCACTCAGCTGTGGAGCAGTGGGTTTATTAGGAAGCGTACATTGAGTGTCTTTACTTCTGGAAGAAAAACATGCAGGTGTTTGTCTGCATTGTCCCTCAGATATCATCTGGCTTTGGGCTAAATGCAGACTCTACTTTGCATTCTAATTTAAAATCTACAAAAGCTTGTTGATACATGACATTTAAACTGTAGTAGACCCCAGAATGGATGGAATGATATCGCTCATTATAAAAATAACACAAATTAATATGAAGGTGAAAAACACTCGGCATCGTTGTTGCATTTTGTGGAATTTGTTGCAATTGCAATTTTGTTGCTCTTTCACACTAATGCTTAAAAGTGTATCCATAGTATCTTCATGTCACAAAACTGAACCCGACACAGACCAGGTGTATTTATGATTATTAACGTTTAAACCTCACTGAAACATCCATAGAGCTGTGAAATAAAATAAAATGGCCTTGCTATCTTCCACAAAACTGTCCCCCCAGCCCCCTCCACATTAGCCTGGCAGCTCAGTTTGCAGCTATATTTAATGCACTTACCGCACACCAACTTTTCCGGTGTAAGCTCTCATAAGAATGCATACGTGAAATCCCTTGTAGAATGAGATATTTATGAGCCTCTGTGATGTGTTGGTGCACTCGCGTGCCTTCAAAAGCTGCTGCCTCCAGCCTGCGCTGAGCTGCAACGCGGCTAATGCAGACAATGAGTGTGGCTCAGCATGTCACAGTGGTTTTTACACTTTCACGTCACATACAATGCCACAGATGTCAGTTCAGGGCTCGAGGTGTTGTGCCGGTGCAGAGAATTGATTTGACCAAACCACACAAACGAAGAGATGAAGTGGCAGCAAAAATGAAATGTGAGTCGACAGGGTTTTTGTCTTTTTTTTTACTTCTTAACAATGTCACTGAGAAACGATGGATTAAAGCTGGGGAAGCATACGACTCACTGGTTGATCATGGGATAATTGCTCATAATTATTCCGGGTGAATCGTGAGTAATTACACACGTAAATAAATAAATAGTTAGTTTTCAATGTGTGCCTGTCTCACCCAGTAATCTTCCATTTGGAATAGCCGCACTATAAAAGGAGGGATTGCATGTATCCAGTATATTCAGTAAGCCCCACTTCCTTCCATGTAAAGCCAGTGCTCTGCAAGCAGCTGGTCCCTTTGTGCCTTGGCTTGTTCGAGCCGTTCCGGATCTCCTGCTGGCCTGGCTCAGTCCCGGGTAGGGACTGGCACAGTGTGGAAAAGGCCACTGACACTGACTGGCTGCCGTCTTGGTAGCGGTCACACAGAGACCGAGGGCAAATGGTCACAAACAAAAGGGCTGTGGAGGAATTGCTGAGTTTGCTCAGTTGGTTGCTGACTTTAGATTTAATATGGGAAACCAACTGTACTCTGGAGTCTGCACATTGTAGCATCAATTTATGATATTTAAATTAACGAAGGATTAATCTCCCCTGTCACATCTTTGTCACGATCATTTAATTGTTGTGATCAGGTTGTGATGCTGCAAAACAAGGACAATTACAAAGTAGTACTATAACGTATTGCACAACGTCTGATGATACTATCAAGAATAATCTCTAATAACAATTCTTTTAATCTTTGAAATGCATACGTATAGAGAAAAAAAAAGCATAATTTATATCTTTAAGTTACCTTTTATATATAAAATGATTTCAAACATTGGGATTTGTTGTTTAAATGTTGAACCTCATTGTCTTTTTAACGATATTAAGGAACTTAACTAGACCCAGACTGAAATATTAATATATTGATATATTTTACAGGATTTATTTTTGTTTTAATCATCATCTAATCCTTCAATTTGCTCCTTTCTCCACATTTCTTTGACCCGTCCTCACTCATCTCATAAAGTCACATCAAAGCTCTGAAAGCCCAGAATCTGTGGGATCTGAACACTTATGCACATTTCTGTATCATCTAAAATACACCAGGTTATCCAGTAATGTTTGCCCCTTGGCTTGAAAATGAAAGAATTACCACTTACACAAAATCAGCGTATCTATTATTCCTTTTTTTTCTCCACCCACTTAATGTTTTGGACGTGGTACGATATTCTTTGAGCCTATGAAATGTAATGATCTGATTGATTCTATGAACCACAGCATATACAGACTGTCTAGTTTGTGGAACAGAAAGTAAGTTAAAGGGGTTTCACCATCTGGGGCCGTGGCTGGTTGAAGACCTCCATCGGGCCCCCTGGGGTTTTAAAGATAAAAGACATACCCACTTCAGACACACAAGCACACACACACACACACACACATAAGCACACACACATAAATAAACATCCTGGGGCAGTAGCTTCACAAAATTAAACATAACGACAACAAGGCATCTCGAGGTCACCAATTACACAATAGCACCAATGGAGCAAATTATTTAATCAGAGAATCCATCAATTAGGCCAGAGGATAAAAATGTTATTACATTGGTATTTAATTGCATTTTGTTCTTGTCTTTAATCCACCACCATGACCTTTTTTTTGCAGACGCTCCCAGCATATTCCTCTGGCTAACCTGTGTTTTACTATCCCGCTGCTTGTACTTGATGAAACTGTGCCGGTACGCTCCCACTGTCACTGTCCGTTAACTCCGTTCTTTTTGCCTCATGAAGTAGTTATTGCTGGAATGATAAATATACCAATTTGCTGTTGTCGCTTTACCCCCGTGTTTCACTTAACTTGTGAAATAGCGTTTAGGCCAGTCGTACACCTGTTCTTGGTCCTCTCTTGCACTCTTTAAAAGCTGATGTTTGCTTGGATATGTGTGAGACACTTTCCCCCTGTGACGTAATGGTTCATTCCATCTTCTCCTTTGGACCCCACAGACATTATTCAGGGGATTGGTCCAAACTGTAGGCACCAGATCTTCAGTTTTCCAGGCAGTCGCAGTCTTGATGAAGTTCCCCTGAACGTTGACGATACTCTGTCTTGGCTGCGCTTGCTCTTCGTCATTGAAGCTTGCATTGTATCACCTGCTCAGGCTTTTGATAGGCTGCTCATACACTGTTGGTATCTGGTCGACACCGCTGCAAACATGTGAACCTCGAAACCTCCCATAACTATAGCCAAGCCTCCATGTTTACGTGTTCAAGTCAGTGACTGCATCTATGTTTGCGATTGGGTTTTAAGCAACTGTACATGTGTGTAATTGACAGAAAACTGTAGAAGCAATGCACTGGACATCCCTGCAGTCACTGTCCGTTTTCTCCTGCTTGCCTCCTCCTTCACACTCATTTGATTGGTAGGCAGCGTTCTGTCACTGAGCTGGGCTGTAAACTTAAAAAACAATCCATCCTGAGTCATAATTCCTATCAGAATGCGATGGGTGGGGGGTGTGAGGCATTTGCCAGAATCTGAAATTGAACATGGCACCTTTTTAGAAGTTGAAGCTATTAGAGAGAATTATGATCAGTGAAAACTGAGGGCCCCTTTTTTTTGTGTCTCTGTGCAAAGCCATTGGCTGATGTAATTTAAGCTAGTGAAGGGTTGCAAGATCAATCAGAGAGGATGAAGTCTTGGGATGGGGGGGGGGTGGAAGAGGCTGAGCATTAAGAAGGGAGAGGTGGAGCAGGAGCAGAGCGTTGGCCTTCCCCGCCGCTTTCCTAGCATCACTCTGGGGGGTCAAGGGTGGTCATAAATAGGCCCCTGTGCCGGTGCTATTTTTAAACCTGCTAATACAGGGGGGTTTGGTGAACCAGCTCGGGAGGTGGAGTGACAAGAACATGTTATTGTTGGCTTTGAATTAAGAGAGCTGCAGTGATCAAAGGACTATGCACATACCCGTGGAGGAGCTGCTGTGGCAGAATTAGCCTTGTGTTGTTGTTTTTTTATTAGACCAGAGCTTTAATGGGCTCATTTTGTGATTCCGGCTGAGGTCCCATCTGACACGTGTTGAAGCCCTGCATTGTATCGGGTCCTTTTTTCAGATTGTGATGGTGTTTTGGATTAAGATTAAGCCAGAGGTCAAAAGTTCAACGACCTGTCTACAGAATGATGCAACGTTTAACTGCTTCCACGTTGTTTTGCTGCTAATACATATTCTATTTTTATATTATAAAGACTGTTTACTTGTTTGTGCTCATGGAAACAGACTGAAATTAACTGAGGTTGTCACATGCGAAGGATGCATCACAAAACCCAGACGGCAGTTTGATGTAGTACAGTGGATAGAACGGTTATTAAGAGTTCAGGTGATCAGCATTGACCACTGACAAAACGATCAACATTCAACCCACGAGATGAACTGCTCCTTACTGAGTTTCACCTTAAACATAGTGGTTTCGTTTAATGCTCAGAACCAGTGTTTATATTTGTTGCTGAGTGAGGATCTTTATTTTAGAATCTTCTCAAGTGATAAATTTAGACCAGGGTGTGATGCAGAATCATTATGTGCACCATATTTGGGTCTCGAACATGTGATTTGATTAAATATTTAGAGGGTTTTTTGTACATCCTGCACCCACCCACTGAGTCAGAATTTTCAACCACTCCCACCTTTCCCTGCAGAGATTGCATCCTGTCGGACATATTGTCCCGCAGGCAAAACTAAGTGTGTCCCCAACCTCTAAATCCTTCCTCATATTTTCTCATTCATCTATCCATTAACTGCCATTGTTTTGTGGTCTTAATGGTCTGAGGCAAATGATGAATGGGAATATTTTTGGCAACGTAATGTTGGCACGTTTTTAGCAAAGCACTTTTGAACTTTCTCAATGCTCAGACGTCCGTTTCTTCCTGCTGCAACACAGCGACGACTCTTCTGTTTCCATTGGTGCACATTGACAACAGCGGCACGAACATAGTATGAGGCAGCTCTGCAGGGCTTTCCTCACGTGTTCGTGTTTTTAATAAGTATGATTTTATGCCATAAAAATGGGGTGAAACATCATGATTGACAGCTCAGACTGACTCAGGATTGGTCGAGCATGTTTATCAACGTGACCTCACTACTGTGGCTCCAACTCCTGATCACTACAGCTCAGACTCTGGCTACAAGTAAACAATATGGCAGTGTTTGTATCAGGGATATTTTTGTTGTGTTGTCCATCTTTACAGTATATGATCTTTGTTTAGTATGTTAGCCAGTAAACACCAATTAGATCATTATCTGGTCAAAGTATTTGATTTAAACAAATGTGTCCTCCTTGTATCAGTAGATGAAGAGTCAGGGGAAGCTAACAGGATTTGTTTTACAAACACCGTGGATGTCTGTGCATTTCAACGCAATCTGGAGCTATTTCAGTTCAAATCGTGGTGGAGACGGACCAAGACTTCTGTCCCCAGAGAACTGCTACTGTGGCTAAGAATATTAGAGATTAAGTACTTGTTTCTCTAACAGTTTAAATCTCATCACACTTACAGAATAGAATAGAGTAGAACGTCCGACACGTTTAACAGCACTGAATTCATTCACAAGCTCTTTTTGTGATTAGAAAGTGATTTTGACAAACTATGACTGCACATGAACCATTTGGACAGACTCATAAACTCACTTATAATAGTTTCAATAGCACTTTCAAACAGACGTGTGAAAGGAGGACACGGTGGTTCTCCTTTCACACGTCTAAGAACATTCTGCAAATGGAGAGAAGTCATTTTCCTTTTTATTCATCAAGCTAAGAAAAGCATAAACATCTCTGATCTTTGTTGTTCACATTGTGTCGCAGCTAGTTGAGTTTGTCACCTGACACCGTCTGTACAAATTTGAGTTCTGTGCAACTGCCCCTTTAACATTTACTCCTGCTACAACGTTTAATATTGTCACACAGACATTAACAACTCAAGGGTTACAATTTATTGAATAAATCAAATATACTATATAATATATACTATTATGTATATTCTCTGGTCTAGACAAATGTAGACTTGTTCATTTGATTGTGTATTTATAGTTGTAGAAACTAAGCAGCTTATGAACATCAACGCTTAAAAAGTAGATGTTTAAAAAAAAATCTCGGCTGTCAATCAAGACGTTTCACCCTATAAAAACAAGTAGTAAAATTAAAACTTATCTGCAACTTTTTATTTTTGATCCATGTCCCATACACCAACGTGGAGGGGCTTATGACCTATACTGCAGCCATTAGACTTTGGCTTCACCTTTTGAGAGCAGTCCTGTCGTCCATCTTTATATTCAGTCTATGGTAAGTACTCACAGGTAGTAGGCACAATAAGGGCAGAACAATGGGATTATGACAGTAGCAAATAATCTGGGAATTGAAAGGGGGAACAGGGTGTGGGTGGGGAACAGATGTGTTGGTGGGCTGGGTAAGATGAAATGAGCCGGTGGATACTGAGACAGAAGGAAAGTCCTGGGACATGTGCTGGGCGGGTGGAGGCTGAGAGGGAACATGCAGGTTATGATGAGGGAACAAACGAGCCCAGAGACGAATTATGACATGTTCATACTAAACAATCTGACTGACAGCAGGGTCTCACATTGTGCAGTGGGCCACTAAGGACAGTGGTTTTACAAAACAACACATTTGTTCACACTGAGCGTGGAAACATCAGAAAAGAATCGTGGAACTCTGAGGTAGTTTCTTTCAACGTGGTGATTCACATGTAATAAAGATGTGAAGAAAACTCATTGTGTCCTTTTTAGAGTAAAAAAAACACACATTTCTGCAGCTTACAGTCAAAATGCACGTCAGGTGATGTCAGGAGAAAGTGTAACAGATATTGTAAAGCTCATCTCTCAGCCTGGACTCTTGGCACTCACCACTGCCTCTCAGCGGTTTTCCTTGATTAAAAAGCACCCAGGAGTTTGTAAGCGCGTGGTAGGTGCGAGCGCACACCCCGGCAGCTTAACATACTGATTATTCAAGCCTCTTAGGCTAAGCCACGGCGCCCGAATGATGAACGTCAACTCCCCTCTCTCCCTCACACAGTCTCGATTTCTCCCCACTCTTTATTCTTCATTTGAAAGAGTGGAAAGCCAGTGACAGCTTGCAAACCTGTTGTCTGGGAGGCAGAGGGGATCAGAGACACAGTGATTCATACACCGCTTTATTTAGACATAATCCAGCCAGCATAGGGTCCTCGCTTGCAACGCTCACTACGGAACTGGGTAGCAGTAGCCAGGGTGTTGTCCTTCACTGTGGTTCATGGCAAAAGTCCCTCCAACCAGGTTTAATGCTTCAGTGGTTACATTTGCATCCTTCTTGGAAAGAGGAGAGCAGAGATACGCACCAACACAGCAAATTACACCATCTGTATTGCTAGCATTTTGTACGAAATCCTCATGCTCAAGTCAACATGTCAACAAAAAGAAGAGGGAAGGGGGGAACACGACAAACTTAGGAAACATGGGAGACATTTGATAAGCAGAGGGCCCACACATGAGCCAGCAGTGTGAGCGTCCCTGACCACGGTGGTGGGGCGACCGTTGATGGAGAGTTTGGAGCTCGAGTATTTTGCTGAAATAAGCATTGAAACTGTTATTGTGTATTTTTGTATTTATAATGTGATTTTTATCATGTAAAGAGTTATTTATTTATTTATTTACTTATTTATATTTGTATATTTCAATTAAGTATAACTATATATCGATGAAGCACTGGTATTGGAAAAAAAACCAAACGACACCCAACCTTAGTATTGGCTGGTGACTGCAGGGTGTAGGATTCTACCACCTTATGCTCTGTGCAGGTGTTAGTGGCCACGTCGCTCTCTGCAATGAGGAAGCTTTGTTCTGACTTCACTTCATTCAGAACTGCAGAATAATCATGTTTCCATTCAAATAACGTTCTAGACTGGGAAACATTTCTAATTTGTTACCAGTGAACGGCCACAGGGATATTTTGTGTCCGTGTTGCACTGCAGACTGAGCTGTCCTTGTATCTGGGCTGTGCCTGGAAGTCCTCTCAGCTCGCTGGTGAGAGTGTGGCTGCTACCGCCGAGCCACACCTGACCAACAGATTGGCCCCAGCTGGAGGCTGAGGCAGGAACTCAGACTCAGCGGACGCTCGCCCTCGTGATTCAGCTGATACCGTGGACATGTACAGTGAAAGAGCGCAGGTCGTTTACCAGATAGGATCTGATTTCCGGAAAACGGGAGTGAAAATACTGGTGCTTGTGGGAAACTATATTCAGCCTCAGACTCTGTGTACTAATGAGTACTTGTGTCTGCAGGAAGGTGTATGTGGGACTGACTGAATCTGCGAATCCCAACACGGAGGACAACAGCTAAACTTAGCAGCAAATGATTCAACCAGCTGTGGCATTGCAGGGACTCGGCTCGCTGCTGAATACAGACGTGGATTCTTCTAATTCTCTTTTTATAGGAGACTATGACTTCAAGTGTACTGCAATGGACAGCAATATTACAATATTAAGCATTCTACATGAAACTATGTCAGGGTGTTTTTTTTAAACTGGCAGAATAACGTTGGATGTAATGGCGTAGTGGACGTGTCAGGACGACGAGTCATAACCAGACTTGGTTATGACTTGCTCTGTAACATGTCAACTGGAATATGAATGGGATATTCTATTGTAAACACCATAATCTAAATATTGTCTTATTCTGAATCAGGTCAGCAGTTGTAACATTGGTGTCCATGTGAACGCAGTCTTTGACTTTTCAACACGGTCAAAGTCTGTTGATCCTGCTGTGAACTTTAAAGCCTGTGGTTTCATCTCTTTCATCTCATTCACCTATTTAAGGGGAGGAAGAATTCCGTGGCAGTGCGTTGTTATATATATATAAATATATATATATATATATACACACACACACATCTGCAGAAGAGGCTGCTAAGTCAACGAGGACGCAGCCGACTGAGCTTAAGCAGATGTAGAAAATGAGACGTGCGCTTCAGGAGCTTGAGGAAATACTTCCCCTGGTTGCTGCTGCTGGCGTGTGCTCGACGTCTTAGGTCGGGGGTTTGACGGGGGCGTGATGAAATGGGGGCAGGTCTGAAAACCCAGGCTGTGATTTTGGGGGAGGTTGTTTTTTCTACCTCCCCATATGGACAGTCTAATTTATTAATCAGTGAAATTTTCAGACACCCCACCCAGGGGACATGTTTAAGAATTCCATTATGTACTATTAGGAGAAACATTCAGACGACTGGATATTATTTTCGTGTGTGCGAGGACTCCTGGTAAACTCCCTGCCACAGGAACGTCACCTTACACACATGCCTTGTCGCACGCTCTTATCTGTCTTCCCACATTAGGAGAAGCACTTACACCAGCCCTTCGTTCTCTATTATTCATTTTAGTGAGTACTGAAACTGTGTCAGTGCAAATACTCACAAACTGTAGCAGGCCCCGTGTTCAACCCTCGTTTTTTTTGCCTTGTAATTGTTCGCACATTGTTTTGCACCGTGTCCTCTTATCTCTCTTCACGTCCTGTCTTGTCACCTGATGACATTAGAGAAGTGATGGGAGACACACACTGTCTGATTCAGATAAGCAACGCTAAACAATAACAGCTAAAACTGAGCGTCGTCGTCTTGTCAGGTGCAAAGATTTGCTTTTTGGTGGTAAAAACATTGCTCCTCTGTTACATGTCTTCTATGACACAGTAAGAGTAAGATCACACTCTTGATTTTTTATTTTTTTGTTGTTGACATTTTGCACTTGCTCCTCATGAGCCGCAATCTGTTTCCCTGCAGGCGAGTGAAAAGTGGAAGCAGATTATTTAACCAGCATGGTGTGATCTCCGCACACACACACACACACTCGATGGAACTTGATCCATCGGCTAATTCGCTTTCGTCGTTCTGCAAGAGGGAGCTGTATGACATCATGATTACCCCCCACCCACCCATCCCCACCCCTCTTCCAAACTCTAGCAATCATTTTACCACACACGAGCAGATCGCTCCTGTCACATGCAAACCGTGTAACTCCAAACGTCTGGGGAATTTCATTGTGTTTATGGGTTAAAAGGATCTGTACATTCTTAGAGAAGCCCTTTGAATTATCAACAGGACAAATATAATATGCGTGGATGTCAAGCTGGAAAAGCCCTATATACCCTATACATGTATATAGTGTGTGTGTGTGAGTGTGTGTGTTACAAAAATGATATTCAAATGTAGGAGGTTCTTCATTTTTTCCCTCCTCTTTGGGATTAAGTGGTTAAGGACTGCCACATCAAAGAGTTCCTGTGTTGTCTCCACGTTCAAGGAAAGGCTCCATACTGAAGGTGTGAAGTGGGGATTAATATTTTTCCTGAAAATTGAACCTTTTTCTCTCGTGAGAATACCAGGAACATTCAAGTTGTACGAGGTTATAACTTCAGATTCTGTCGAAAACAATAAATGCAAATCAGAAGAAATGTGCATAACCTTTATAGACTCTAAAGGCACCAACCTGAGGATGAGGTGGAACAAATTCATTTTACAAATATGTGCAGCAGCTCAGTCGTGTTGTTATGGTCCAGCCAAAGGTAATAAAATGCAAACCAGAATGTAACGTCTACTGGAGCCTGGAGGACAATCAGTCCTACCTTGAATGTTATGGTTGTCTTCAGGGTTGTCCCTGGGAGAACTAATGGGAAAGTGTTTCCCACCTTTGACAAACTCGCCTGCTGGCAACAGAAAAGGAGTCAGTTGCCTTGCTTTTGTGGGGTTACCTCCATATAAAACACATTTTTGGCGTAAAAAGGTTTGAATTAGTCAAATTGTATCCACTTGGTTGGATGAAGGTCAAGACCTAGGTTACGGAAATATGTATTTTAGTAGGGATAGGGATAAAACATATATTTTGTATGTGTCCACCTATTTGGTTTTTACTCTTAGAATGTAAACATTTTTAACTGACTAGTCTTCCATTGATATTAACCAAGAAATTAGAAATAGTTTGAAAGTGGATCCTGGGATTAAACACTAGTGTGAAGATGTCAAACCAATGCACGATATTAAGCTTCTCCTGACAAGTACACAAAGGATTCAGACACACACATAATTGACATCTGGTCCACACTGACTTGTAAAGAAGTGCACATTAAGCATGTTGACTATCACACAATGAGGTTTTCACAAACTGGGCGACTCCAGTATTTGTATCGGCACATTAACACTTTTAATATCTGGTCATTGGTTCAATTAGCAGCTTCTAAGCTTCTAGGGATTTGGACAATTTTACCTTTGATGTGAAGCTCCATTCATCTGCGTGTACATCCGAGTACCACTGCTGTCCAAAGGTCGTCTGAGCCACTGACCTCATTAATGTGGTTGGATCAAACAGTCTTCTGTTATCAGATGCTATCCACCAATCAGCTACGAGGGTCTCAACCACACGGTCAGAACCCCACAGTGGGTAAAAAGACACTTAAGTGTGCTTGGCATTTTTGGGGTGGAACCAAATTTGAAATGATTCCAATCAGATTTTTCTAATCTGTTTATTAATTAGTCTTATTTTTTACATTTTTAGAGACAGTTGATTATCTGGATATTTATATAACCTGTTAACCTTTAACCCTGCAGATATATGGGTATGCAAAGCTGTGTCTGTGCATTAAAAGTACTTTTTTTAGTAGATCAACAGAGCAACACGTCAATACACCATCAAAGAATTTAAGAATTATTCTCTATTACACAATTTGTCCACTAGAGAGCACTAACAAGAACTGTTCAATGTACAGAGGTTGGTCTTAATTCTTCAAAAACTACAATTTCTTCAGGATGTCTGCAAAAAATGTGGCTGAAGTTGTCACAGTTTCTGTTCTGACCCTGCAAAATCAATTATAGAAGAATATTTATAGAATTTGCTATATACAAGGGAAAGTCCCTGTATCTTTGGATCTCAGTTACTGGGTTTTGAAACCTGCAATCATAGATATTAAAGTACGATCATGTGCATCTGCCATGATTTAGGGAAAGCAAGTGGAAAAACTGTGTCTAACATGAGAAAGAGTGAGAAGCTGAATTAGTTAAACATCATGAATTCTGCAGCTCTCCACCTTGGGGAGCAATCAAGCTCCATTTGCAATACGTCTTCATAGAAAAGGAGAAAATCAGGTAATGCACCCTATTAGAAAAAAAATTGACTGGTCAACAGTTTGCATCTGGTAATTTATCAGGTTTATTAGAGCTGGCACTTTTTGTCTGCAGAAAAATTGTATCAGTAAGGGGAAAACCAGCTGTGCAATTTCCACGCACATAAGGGTCCATGTCTCATGATGCATGGAAAGTATTTTTGGCTGACTGTGTTATTTATATAGAATTGGGGCACACTGGACAGATTAATAAGGCACATTGTAGAAATTCACTTTTCAATTTAATCAGAGATATATAAAACTGTATTATTTCTTAAGCTAGCAGTTGGGGGATGTCATCAACCAATTAATCAAACTTTATTTATATAGCACCTTTCAAACAATTGCAGTTTGTCAAAATGTTAAAGAAGAATTAACAAAAAATATCTATATTTACGCTCCTCTCAGATCAGTAAGGCTGTTCCACCGACTCTGAGCGTAAAGGCTGATTACGCAGAATCACCAAATCTTTTCGTTCAGATTTGGGGAACAGCTGAAAGAGAAGAACCAGAGGATCTGAGTGGCCTCACTGGTTTAGAAACCAAGAAGCATCTCTGACAGGTAGTCCGGTGCAAGGCCACGTTAGTGCTTTATAAACCAATAAAAGGATTTTCAAAATCAATATGAAAAAGAAGAGGCAACCAGAGTAGGGACTTTAGAATACTCTAATGCATTCTCTCTCTTTTCAGTCCTAGTCAGCGTTCGTGCAGCAGAATTTTGACTCGAGTGTTGCTGATTTATTGTGTATTTTGGGTTGAACAGAAAAGGAGAGCATTGCACTAGTCTAGTCTGCTGGTTATGAAACGCAAAAGCATGAGGAAATATGAAAATTACCTTACTAACCATAAAATGTTCATGTCCATGGCATTTCTTTGTTTCTTAAAACGTCAACAGACATTTTGTGGCATGAGGTTGTGAGCATTGCGATCCCGGTGCACTTAAGGAGAGATCTTGACAGAGGACATGTTGTTGAATGTCTGGTGTAACTCATAAACACTGTGTGGTCAGTCGCTTCATATCTTTCTGGGTTTTCTTGACTAGTTTCTGCGGATTGATGTCCAGTGGTTAATATCTTTCTCTGGCGCAGCCTGTGCGAGGCTGATTCTGTGAGAGAAGCTGAGCCTCCCAACCAGCTTTTCTTCTTCATCATCTTCTCCTCTTGGCAACACGGAGCCATTAAACACTCTGAGCCGGGCTCACTGATTTAAGATTTCACAAGAATTGTATTTCCCCTTATGTGACCCTATTTAAAAAGTGGAATTCAGCAACACATACTTGGGCTATGGGAATGTTTCTGTGGATTTTAATGGTTTGTCAAGCCTTTCCCACTTTGGTTACTGTGGCTTCCATAGACGGTGTGTGTGTATATATATATGTATATATAAGTTTAGCTTGGTATTGTCAGGTCTGCAGCCTGATATTTGTACCGTGCATTACACTGGATAGTTGTAGTATCATAATGTGGAATCTCATTTATATTCCCGATTTGTAAACTTAGAATCTAAACTTTGTTGACCATGTTTTTGCAATACATAATACTTAATGATAGTAATGTTATATTTTGTATTAATGATCCATTTCTCGTGCACTACAGCTCAGTGACTGAATTGCATGTGCAGGACTCACAGTGCATGCAGTTTACAGAGGGCACATGCACATGGGTCTGGTCTTATCAACACATGCACAGAGCCCCAGCAGATCCTACACACACTTCACTGCCTGACAGTGGCTGTGATGAGCAGGCAGGAAGCCGAGCCTCTCTGGGCATAAATATGTCCTGCATCAAGATATACAACCGGCAATTCCATTTAGCTGAAGCCTCCGCGATTGCCTTTTTGCCCCCACCCTGCAACCCGTGCAGTGCACACAGACAAATGCGTGGCCTCGCACACGTGCGTGCACATCATGCACACACAGTAAAGGGGTCAAAGAAAGGATATCTAACAAAATGAAAATAACCTCTCAGGTTATATGAGGATCGTGCAAACGCCATCAATCATACACGGAGGCTTTGTGCAGTGGAGCAGGAGACAACAACCGAGGAAGCAGTTTGCCTCATAACCCTCAGTGTGTGTGTGTTTGTGTGTGTGGGGGCATTTACACTTTGAACAGACATACTGTGCATGAGAAAGTTTGTCAATCAAAGTAACCATGGAAATGATTGTTTCCTTTTTTAACCTTTCTGTTACTAGGTAGGTTTTACTAAATCATCTTTCACGATAGACCAAAACAGATGTGAAGCATAACGGACACATTTGATTATCTCTCTATTTGTTAGGATGTGGTACCATTTATTTACTTATCAAGATTACGTCCACAATAACCAAGAATTTTTATAATGGCAAAAATGCTTGATATCAGCTGAGACACACACAAGCCCTCAGTGTCCCTGAAGACATGTTCATGGTTATAGATAATGAATAAAAGGTCAACATGTCCAGCACTGTTTTCAGGTTTTATTAAGTAAATTTGAAAAAAGGACAGGATAGAAAGTTTTAGCTTTGAATCCTGAACTGCGTCAGAACTAACAGTGCTCCTCATATCAAAAACAAAAAAACCTATACAACAACAAAATGCATAAAAGAACAAACTTAATCAACTTAACAACCTTGAAACCTAAAATGTAAATCATCCAATCAAATTCATCCAGATTTCAATGAGCTGATTGACATCTCAAAATTTCAAATACTCATTGCATTACTCAATCCATTCACCAAAACTGTAAAACAGCATCACACCCGGATATACAATACAATACCACAGCTACCTAATAAAAAATGTTTCACACTTTTAAATAAAGATTAACATTGTTAGAAGTTCACAGCTGACGAGACTCTGAATGTCTCTTTTTGCTTTAAAGTCTCCAAACGCACGATAATGCTGCACAGCCGGCGCACATCAAAGTTCCAGAGGCTCCAACTATCTATTGTGGAATAGATGTGGACTCTGCTGGATGTGGAAGTCGTTCACATGTTGTTCTCTCGCAGTGTCAGTATTCGGCAAAAAAAAAAAAAAACACCTCTGAAGCAAACAAAATCCCTTAAAAGGCGGCAGTGGAGAAGGCAGATGCTCACTCCGCAATAAACATAGCATGACTAATCCCTACTCACAAATGACAAGGCCTAGTCGTCTTACACACAAAGACTTCAAAGGGAAACCGTTTGCCACAACTTTGGACTTGAGTGATGGAGCTACGTTTCTCTCAGCGGCGCACAGGGTTAACTAAGCGAGCAATTTCAGCACGCCGGCATTTGCTAAAAAAGCTTGATGGGGCCAAGCTAAGCTCCTGTGATTGGCCTTTGTGTGTGAGAGTGACCACTTAAGTGCAGCGCAGCTCCTCCTGAGCGCGTTTAGAGGCATAAGCATTTCCTCCGACTTCTTTTCGCCTGCTCCCACTCTGCGTGTTAGTGTGTGTGTGTGTGTGTGTGTGTGCGTTTGTGTTGCCTTTGAGAATGCATTGGTGTGTGCTTATATGCTCACTGGTGCGTGTGTGTTTGTTTTGCTGTGTGTGCATGTGTGTGACAGAGTGTGTCTGTGTTTTCCATCTATATATGATGGTGCTATATGTTTGCATCATCATTAAAGCAGCTTTCAAGAGCATATTGATAGATTCACTAAAAGTATTGTGACTAAAATAATGTCCATTGGCAAAATATTAGTCATCTCAACTTAAAGTGATGTGTTATCTCAATTTTTAAGATTTATTTTTAGGTAACGAACCCAAACAACATCACTTATATCTACCTTTTAATTCTAGAAGCATCTGTATGTCTGTCGGAATGTGGAACGCATATCTCGCAAACTGTTTAACTAGTCGACTTCTTGATTTGGACTCACGGTACGTTCAGTAATAATAATAATAGAAAGAAATATGAAAAACATTGACTGCAGATGAACCAGGTAGGATGGTCGCAGAGTTTTCTAACTTCACTTTGCACCATTTATAAAAAGCTCTGCACACAGCGTCCAGCACACAACCAAATAAAGAGTGACAGTACATTGTAGAGCAGTTTGAGGAGGACTCACTAATGACAAGAAGGAATTCTGAAGTCGCTCCAGAGCATCAACACAGGAGAACAGAACATTCCACACAGGCAGGTTTAGAACGGACACTGCACTAGTCCAAGATTCAGGTGGAAAACAAGTATCTACTTTCCGAAGTTTTTGTTCCACTCCAGCATATTTCTGATTGGTTATGAGACTTTCAGCTGTAAGGGTATTTCTGTCTGTTTACATCCATACGAGCTGAACAGTGTCGGACTGGTTGCCGACTGGTTTATAACTTTTTATAAAACACAGCGGCACATTCTCCACAAATAAACACGGCACAGCAGGAGTTGTTTACAGCCCCATAGGGGGAGGGTTTCCACCTGCTCTGCACTCATGTGACCTCACTCTGACTAGTTATGTGTTTAACTTTAACCTGTTTAATTTTTCATAAGAAGGGGGGGTAATGGCTGTAGGACTGACCTGACAGAACGATACCAGAGATGATACCAAGGGGTTTGCTGCTGCCTTCGGGTCAGAGACCTTTACCAGTAATTGACTGAAAAGCACAATGATGTGTTTACCTCTGCACAGAAAGAGCCAGATTCCTGCAGTGTTCAGAAGTCTGCTAGAGACTTTTCATCTGGCACCATCATCAGGCCAGAGTTTGAATTTGTCCAAGACTTAGTTTTATGACACACAAACACAGGATGGTCACCATGGTGAACATAAAACCTGCTCATCATCTGCTTTTCAGCATTTGAGCTTTATTTACAGTCAAAATTACAGCCATTACCAGTCTCCATGTGGAGGAGCATTCTGGTAAATTACAACCCAGGTCATGTATTTGTAACTGTGGTCATTGTTATATCTGTTGTGATAAAAAGGTAATTGCAGGAGTTTGCGGCTTCTAAACCCTATGATGTCACCCTGTTCTAAACTCAGGACAGGGTGACATCGTGCATTGCTGAGCTGCATTGTGGCTCCGTTGAGTCGTGTTTCCTTTGCTGATCTCTGTGTCAACACGACTATAATGATGAGCCAAAGTTGAACTGTGATATAAGCCTGTACGTTTCTAGAGTGGACCTTTCTATAACCTTGTAACTTGTTCAGTTGTGTACGTGGCAATTTTGTGTGTATGACAAAGTTAGTGTCCTGTCCACAAACAACTTTTTTATCGATTCCATGACAACTAAAGTTATAGTAATCAGCAAAAATGACTGAAACACAGAAAAGCCTGCATTTGATACACAATGACTAACCATGGGAATGGTCCATTGATATTTAATATAAGGAGTTTGTTCCTTTTATAATGGAAAAATAATTTAAACAAAAAGGCCTCATTTTGCTGTGTTACTCTAGAGTCACACACAGATCAGAGTCACATGTTAAATGCTGTTTATTTTCAATGCAAAACTGTGTGTCGTGTAAAATATGACATAATCTTTCCCAAGTTTTTAATGTATCCTATTTTACATAGTTTCTATAACAGAACTTCCACATGCTGACTCGATTTAGATTTTTGTAAATTTTGAATCGACATGGAATCATAAAAATCTGATCGATTGTTCATTGCTCACAATCATTTCTCCCAAACTGTCTGAATGCTTCATTTTCTGTTTCTTATGCCGGTCCACATTTTTTTCTTTCGTCAATCTAAATCTGTTCTGTGATGAACCAAGTCGACTTTTGATATCACCTCTATATATATAATCATATGCATATTGTGACATGGGACATTAGCTTCCTGCAGCAAATGACTGTGGCCTTCAGGAACGACCTTAGACTGACATGAAGAAGGCCTTGTTAGGCACTGGGTATCACTGGGAATTGCCTCCACACCCTTCACTGTGTCCATCTCCTTTCCATTGTGTCCTTGTGTTTTCTGCCTGCACACATGAATCACACGTGTTCTCTGGCTGACCTTGTATCTCCAGACTATGTGAAAGTTCATCATTGCCGGTCTATATATATATATTCATGTCTCCCTCCTGTTGTTGTATTGAAAGTCTGTCAGGTAGTTCTTCACCTGCAGTTACAGCTGAACAGGCCTCGTTCACATATTTGAGTATTTGAAAATATACGTCGCTGCTTTTACTTTGATAAAATGTACGTTTACGAGCTGCCTCCGACAAACATGTGGATGTGTGTGTGTGTGTGTGTGTGTGTGTGTGTGTGTAAGAGAGAGAGAGAGAGAGCTGCTTTTACCATCGGTGAAAGGCTAGTCCTTCAGCAGATGGGGTCAGTGCTCTAATCTGAGGAGGTGACGATATTGTGAGGATATTTAATGAGAGTATAAGAGCTAAAGCGAACCGGGGGGGGGGGGTTGAGTATTAGCCTTTTTAGATATCATTAAACATTAATACTGTCTGGGGACTGGAACACACTGGGGTCCTTTTTCATTGACTTTCATGCTGCTCGCTAATCGAGTTTCACCTCCGGGGACCTCCACACCCCCCACCCACCACCCGGTGCAGCACTAAAGCTGGGGAAAGATCAGATTACACCCGCTTCTGAGGATGAGATTAGTGTGTGAGTGTGTGTGTGTGTGTGTGTGTGTGTGTGTGTGTGTGTGTGTGTGTTTAATTGTAGATTATGTGAGGTTATGCACTCTCTGCTGCTCCCTCTCTGTCCTTGGCTCATGGTGTATGATTCATGCAAAATATAACTGTTCTAAAACTATTAAAATCCCTTTGGGGTTTCGCATATATTAACCCAACACTTAATCCTGAGAAGCTTTTTTCAAATATCTTCCTGCATGATGTTATTTTTGTGTGTTTTTTACATTATAATTCTTTTGAGCGTCTGTAAATTTCTTTTACAGTTTTAAACTAAAAATTATGAACTTTTCAGACACAGTCTTTCTCATGCTAGTTGTGTATCAGTTCATCGTTTGCTAATTTGTCTGATTTGTGTGGATTGGTCAAAGCTTGTAGCCAAGAAATACATAAAACACACAAATATATATATTAAACATATATAAAACAATAATACTGTCAGTTATATAGAACTATTTTATGTTCTTGATTTTGTGTTCTTTCTATGTTAAATTAAAGAAATTGGATAATACTGCGTTAGGGTTACACATACATACACGTATAACCTTATTTTATCAATATAATGCTATTAAAATTGTATGAATAATAAAATCATATAATAGTCTATTTATTTTATAGTCAGTCAACTAATCAATTTAATCTTTACAGGCTGGTAATTTGCAGTTGCACATCTAATATACGGCATTTGCAGCCCAAACTTGTCACATTACCATACATTGCTATATATATAAATATACATTACCTATTCAATATAGTGTTTTCCTAAATTAACTGTAAAGACAAAGCACGACAGCAGCAACTCACTCAGTCAGATGTGCCTCAAAGTCGAGCACCAATAGAGGGCAGCACTCCCCTTCTAAAGAAATCAGCTTTGTGTGTGTGTGTGTGTGTGTGTGTGTGTGTGTGTGTTTGTGTGTGTGTGCTCTGCAGGGAATGAATGAGCTACTGTACAAAGCTTGTGTTACAATGAATGACACCAACATTAATGAGTTCTTGTCATTCACAGGGATTCCTCACCTGCCTCCCCCCCCCCCTTTCATCCCCAGGAGTGCTGTCTGTGAAAACATCTGCACAGTGTAAGAAACATCAGCTCAACACTGATGAGTCAATTAGGTCCAATTCAAAACAACATAACAATTCACTCGCATGGGTGTTTTTAAATATCCAATCCTGCATTAAAGCAGCATTTTCCCTTTTCTCTGACAGATCCACGAAATACACGTTCCACAATTGATTTGATTTGATCCAAGTTCCCCTCTGCCGGTGAGGCGCAGCCAAGTAAGTGGTCATTTTGAATTGAATTCTTATGAACACATACAGTAAATGGTTCAGCTGCATCATGATCAGTTTGAAGTTTTCCTTTCACAAAGATACAAGTATATTCATTTAGTATACAGAGGTTAAGTAAACTTCAGCCACAGATTTCCACCAGCTAATTGTAATTTACAGTTATAGTCATGTAGAGTCATAACTAACTGTTGTGAATTATCTATCATCTTGTGCTGAATATTAATATCAGAAATGTTGGGTTCAAAATATATATTTTTCTTGCAGTAAAAGGGGAATACAAAATTATTGTTTTCAGTTTGGAAAACGTCTCTAAAATGTGCTGAATGGGTAAAGTCGAGCACATGTAACTTTAATGAACGCATTACGATCGTTTTCATGATTATTACAGTGGCAGCAGAAGTGTAGTAGTAAAGGTTCTGGCATGAAAAGCGAAAGCAGTGAATCAGCGTTATTAATCATTAATGGATTCATACATAGAGGTTTTTGCTAAGGTTCCCATCAGGATATAAAGTAGTGAAAGTCAGCACCCACATGTGTTCAGTTTAACATTCTGTGTAAACCTATATGCACTTTTCTACTTTCGTACTTTTATTCCACCTGTACTATTAAATATTCATATTTTATCTACCCCTGAATGAAGAACAATGTCAATCATGTTGCTGATATTCCTGACAGCCACTTCTCAGTTAACTTTTTGGGTTTTATAACCCGTACATTATCTTATATATGTTGAGCCTGCAACTCTTTTCAAAAAAGTTCAGATCCTTCCGACACCAAGCAGCTGGCCAACAAAATAAGAGACCAGTAAATCAAAAAAGGCACCAAGATAAACCACGACATTTATCTATGTATTGATTTATTGACAGATTTGTCAGATGAGCAGGAACACCACTATAACTCAGTGTTCATGCAGCAGTCACTGGGTTTGCTGGATGTGCAAGTAGGTCACTGGGCATCGTGAATCAGCCAGTGGACGATCAGAATATCTCTTACACAACCATCTAGGCTCCTGTGACTCAGCCTCCAAACACCAAACTGTGAAATGACGTCTTCTCACCGAAACACTGTTTGACCCCGATTTCCTGTCCTGACCCCGGGATGTGTTCAGGTGCATCGGCCGGACACCCCCCGTTCTGCTGGAAGGCTGCCCGCCACAGGTCACATGACCTGGAAGAAAAAACCTAGGAGACTTTTGGGATCCCTCTTCGGTCAGAACCACTTTCCTGTTGATGAATGATGAGTTGCTCTGTTCAGATTGAACCCTGGTGGAGGGGGTTTGCTTCAAAACATATTGATCCAGCTCAGAAACACAGTCTATACACATAACAGTCCATGTATTGATAAGTTTTGAAGAAGATTGCTGATACAAAGTAGATGACGTGAAAACTGTCCTGCAGACAAAACTAAATGTAAACATGCATTCAAACACAGTCAAATGTCAATTTTCTCTTATAAATAAATACATATATATATATCAGAAGTATTTTTAACTCAACTTTAATTCAATCATAACATATGACAACTTTGATAATATAACTGTTATTACCAAGGGAAGATGCTACATCAGTCATTTTGTTTTATATGAAATTGTTTTTTATGCATACGATTAATGATATTTAAAATTTGAGATGTTACCGTCACTTTAACTACAATATAAAAGATGTATAACACACACAGAAATGACTGTTGAATGAAAATTGGCTCCATCTAGTGGTTTGGAGGGGAACTAAAGAGCATCAAAGCTGATGGGAGTATTTCTTATTCTCTGTTTTAACTTCTCTCTTTATGTCGTCTGTTCTTTCTCTGGGCGTTAGCATGGGCCGGCTCTCTACCTGAGGGGAAGTCCAAAGGCTGATGAACTGACCTGTGTCTGTGTGAGACCACACTGCTCTGCTGCCCTTTATGCCCTGGGCACACAACATCCAGCACAGATCTGGTGAGTACCAGCGCTGATGTGATGGAAGGCTCCTCTTTACATCACAGAGGAGGCGATGCCAGCAGGCGTCCGAGCTTTGAAGCTTTCATGATGGTGAGGATGATGGTCGGTGACGGTTGTGCCGCCGGCAATGAATCTAATCATCTAATTTAGTTTGGTTGCAACACTTCCCTCTGTTTGCTTCAGTCCATCTCCGGACCTTTTGGATAAAGTAACACACCACTGTCAGTCCACCTTTCTTTTATACTTCCCTCTCTGCTGTTTGACTGTGCCGTTATTCAGCTTTAGAGCTACTCTCACAAACGATTGTTACAAATTATGGTCTAAAAGTATTCTCACAGGGCTCTCGGATGTTTACCTCCCCGACACTGAAACAACACTTTCAGAGACCTGGTGGGTGAACCCTGGGCACCACCCACTAATCATTTTTATGACTCCTATAGTTTGTATCTTCAGCTCGTTAACTTGTCAGGTCTTGACGATTTGTTGGGTCATGCTTTTTTTCTTCGTCTTTTGTTAAAGACACTGAGCATTATTAGTAGTTGTACAGAACCAACCAGGTACTAAACTGAATCCCAACAATGATTTCTGTAGTGAAATAGCTCTCCTGCTTACAGGCAACATAAACATCTCTGCGTGTGTCTAGTTAACATAACACTAACTACATATCTCTGGCATCATGCAACACTAAATGTAAATAGTCTGTTTTGTAGAGAGCGTTTCTAGTCTTGATGACCTGGCTCTGCTTCCATCTCTGTTAGTTTAGTGGTTCAGTCATTTCAAGACACGTTTCAGTCTGTTGAGTTCACATCCTTCCACACTGTTGCTCTGTGCACTGAGCGGCAGGTGCCAAAAAAAACTAGAATAGCAATAAGTAGAGACGCTCTGCCAAAGCCCGACAGTCGCAACTTAAAATTCAATCAAGCTGCACCAAACTTCACACACTCATAGATATCGGTCCCCTTAATCTGCCTTAATTAAAAAAAAAATCAAGATCCATGAATAATAGTCAGGGAAATGAATTAAAAATGTTGTAAAAACCCTTACTTTTAGATAAAGTAATAATATTTTTGGGATCTACCCAATTGTCCAGGTCCGCATCAAAGCGTAGATGTTTTTGTCTCGGCCCATGTTCCTTCAATCATGTTTGGTGGAAATCCGTGTATTAAGCTGCTTTCAGACATGTACTGGACTCTGGAGATCCTCAGCACTTTGGGGGGGCTGTATGTTTGAGCACATGTATGTTTATACAAATATCTCTGCATGAAAAAGCGGTGCCATACATGTAGAAGACGCAGGCGAAGATATCGAGAGAGTTTGCTGTGATAAAAGCAACCCCCGGTATCAATGTGCTGTAAAACAAAAAAGCACGTGATCTATGCAGCAGAGTGAATACTGTACTTTCTGCCTCTGCCTGCTTGTGTATGTGTGAAAGTCAAACTCTGGAGAAAGTCCACGTCCAAATTCTGCCGAGCTCCTCCAGAGTTCTTATCTGCAAACAGCTTTAGTTATCCCGTCATTTTTACATAATCTTGCTGACGCACAAACAAACAGACAGGGGGGAAACATCACCTGCCTGGAGGAGGTAAAAATACACTAAGTCGACTACAGGGGACTTTTTGACTGATGCATCTACTTGTCGACTTTGCACTCTCTCTATCAACAAGGGCGGAGGAGAACAACTTCCTCCGGGCAGAGTTTCCCCTTTGTCAGTGTGACAAGCTTCTGCCATGTTTGCAGTTACCAAGAAAAGGCAAAATATCACATCAATGTCAAGTTTTAATAAACACATAAACCTTAAGGGAACAAGTTACATATAATAGCTAGTCTAAGTTAATAGATAAACAGGTTTGAGCACCATTCTGTTTTTCTGCTCTTTAGGAAAATGTTCAGAAAGTATCAGGGATATCTCAGGATGAAAAGACGTAGGAGACGAGAATGTCAACTTTCGGTGATAAGGGCAGACGCCAGTGTTGATGTGCTGTAAACCAGGGACATTTTCTGAAGGCCGGATGTGAAAATGGCTGTTGTGTCATCGTTCTTGCACAGTCTTTTGCATCACTGCCACCTGGTGGATTGGAGTGGAACCACTTGCTATAGTCATCTTTTGTCCATACGTCAGCAGGAAAGTTTTAGTTGCTTGACAAAGGTTCCTGGGACTGAAAGTTCCAAGGACTTCCAGGTTAATACCACGTCATTCCCCTTCGGTCTTATCCTACTGTCCCCTACTATTTCCCCCCCACTTTCTCTACTGTCCCCCGCTGTCTTCACCATCCATATCCATTAGAGGCACGAACACACCCACAAAGCAACTTGAAAGAGATCAAAACGAAAATGTCCCAGCTGACATTGGGCTCCCACGGTCCAAAGACATGCAGGTTATGTTAATTAGAGACTCTGAATTGCCCGTAGGTGGGAATGTGAGTGTGAATGTCTACGTGTCAGTCCTTTGATGGACGGCCCGACATGTCCAGGGTGAACGCTGCCTTTCACCCAATGTCAGCTGGGATTGTCTCCACCCCCAAAGGTTAAGTGGTAAAGATAATGAAAGGATGGATGAAAACTAAACATGCATTTGTGCTACTCTTGTCTTTTTTCAATTCAAACTTTTGAAATCAAACCAGTGTTATAAATATTAACCCTGAGGCTTTGTTACTTATTTGTTGGTTGGTTTGTTTGTAAGAAACTTTTCGGCAAAAGCAACTGGACAGATTACGACAAAACTCAGCAAAGAACTCAGGGGGTAAATCCAGGAGTATGTTTTTAACCACTTTCTTGCCAGATATGGTGTTTTTTGATAGTTTCACTAACTCCCCAGGAAATATATATTTAATAGATTTAGATAAAAAAAAAGTCAGGCATGTTTACGGGAGTGGAATTTGTCGCAGCGTGATTGAATTGGAGGTGAATGTTTGGCCCTGGCGCAGGTCTGTGCTCTACTGAGTGAGATTCTGGTTTTCAGCATGCGATGGAAAAATATTATACCAATGAAACAGTGGAATGGGGAAAAGGAAAACTGGAGAAAGAACACCTGACTCCAACGTTCAGTGTGGACTGAGAGATTCTGTTAGAACAGTGTCGGACATATTTGAGCACAAGAAGGCAGAGGAGGCATTTGGAGCAGCCTTCGGGACGCGACAGCCTGTAATGACGTATTGAGCCTTGAAATGTGCACTTTCACAAAAGTCAGCCCCTGAACCGGAACACAGTTTGACCACTTTGACTCAAATGTCAAAGAACTCTGCAGGGACATGAGAGAAATCATCATCAGTATGTGGAGAGACCTCCTCAGATACATTTATAACAATGTACAGATCCGAGAGTGTCGAGTCCACGGAGCAGAAAGCGTGTTATTCCCTCGGCTCTCACTGCGCCAGACCCGCATCTGACTCATACTTCAGAATAAAAGCTGCTCTGCTGTGTTGTGTGTGTGTGTGTGTGTGTGTGTGTGTGTGTGTGTGTGTGTGTGTGTGTGTGTGTGTGTGTGTGTGTGTGTGTGTGTGTGTGTGTGTGTGTGTGTGTGTGTGTGTGTGTGTGTGTGTGTGTGTGTCTTCTCTAGTCTATTTGACTTCAGTGCATTTCCACAGAGCCTCAGTGCTCCTAGTGCTGAACTTAATAGGAAAATATAGGAAGTAATTTAGGTTATATTTAGGTTTTAGTCATTAAAAAGTTGTGCAAGAACATTATCTGCTAACACAGTGGATTCATTTGGCCTTGAGATCTCCTGTGTGTGTGTGTGTGTGTGTGTGTGTGTGTGTGTGTGTGTGTGTGTGTGTGTGTGTGTGTGTGTGTGTGTGTGTGTGTGCGTGCGTGCGCGTGTGTAGAATAACTTGTCAAAACATTAAAAGATTTAAAGGTCAATTTAAAAATAACACATTTTCCACAAATAGCTGGAGAGATCCAAAGCCTGATTAAATCACAAAATGATTTTCCATTAGAATTCATGATAAGTAACATCATGATCTCAAAAAAGCCATGATATACACAGTTCAATTAAATGTGGCTCAGGAGACAGAGAGGGTTGTCCACTAACCAGAAGGTCGGTTGTTCGATCCCCGGCTCCTCCAGTCTGGTCACAACTCTGTCTTCCAGTAGAATAATCGTTGACTGTCGTTGTTACTCATGAGCAAAGCGAAGTTCTCTGCTGTTTCCACCAACATTCAGTCCATCGGCAAAATAACAAATGGAATTTTGTGCAGCAGATATGAAATATTCTCGGCCACCAGCTAAACACAGCGGGCTACAATGTCCCGGTCAGATTACAGCGGAGCCCCGTGTGTTACGTGTTTTTCTGCATTTGGCTGATATCACCTACAGTAGCTTCAGCTCTTTTTTCAGTCCACTGTCAATGCTTCGATTTATAGAGAAAAGAAAATCCCATCATGACAGTGAGGGAGAGGGAAGGAAATAAATGTGCACAAGTCTCCTGTTGAGTTTTTCTGCATGAATATATTGGTCTGTCCATATCTGCCTGTTTGCTTCAAATCTTTTAACCGGATGCTTTGAGCATGTTTGTACGTGCCTGTGCATACATGCATGTGTGTATTGACTGTTAATACATGCAGCAAAGCTTCATAGATTGATCCTGTGGGGGAAACAGACACTGCTCTCTACTGATCCAACTGAGTGGCTTCCTTTCACAGTCTTATTGGCAAAAAAACACTGTGGCTCCACTTACCTCTGGTCCTAATATTGAGTCTGTAGCATATGGCATCCAGGCAAATTAGCTGGACACAAAAAACATCCTATATTTCACACACACATGCACAAATGCCTCAGTTAACTTGCTTCGCAAAGCACTGTGTTAAATTCTAATGGCTGAATAATAACATAAAATCATAAGTAATTGAACGCCGGAATAAAACTAGATTCATTATTCATTCGTTAATCACCGCACCATCTGGAGTGATTAGGTTAACTCCACATATTAAAGCTTTATTTACATCGATCGAAAGGCGCTCTTGAGTTTTCATGGATTCACTAACATCAGCTGATGCAGAGAGCAGCTTGTTTCTCTAATCGACCACCGAGCAGTGTAATCACCACTTATTTTATCTTTGTCTTGCTATTTGTTCCTTTAATATTCTGACACGGTTTGCTAATAAAACATCCCAGGCAGGGAGGGGGGAGGGGGGGAGGGAGGGAGCCAGACGCAGGCAGAGTCAGTGGAGATACTTCTAATGGAAGATAAACACGCTCACGGGCAGGCGGGTGGATAATCAGGCAGGAAAAGAGATTCGACACACAAACACAGGTATCAGATTCACTAGAGAGCGTAAACAGATGAACCGACAAGGAGCTGGTGACGACGGCGGGTTTAGAGAAGAGACTTATGTGATGAGGGAACTGGGATCGGGTGTGTGAGTGATACCTGTGACCAAGGACCATGGACTGTAAATAAAGATGGATGACATGACACCTCCTAAAAGGGAAGATTCATGGTGATGGCCCCCTGGTGGCTGGCTGCAGTACCGGTTATAAACCCTGCCTCCTCCAAGTGAGTGGATAAGACATGGGCCCAAACTAAAAAGTGAAATTTCATGTTACAGCTGCAGTTAATAGGCCTGAAATAGATAAGCATCAAAGCTACACCCCAAAAACACAGGAACGTGCACTGAGTGACAACTGCTAGAAGATTGTTTCAACTTAGGTTTGTGATGCTATAAAAAACTGTCTAGAACGTCGTGATACTGACACGCGATTGGTCGAGAGAGTGTATCAGTGGGACCTTGATACCGCACAGTGTTATATTTATATAATAGTAATATGACAGACAGCACCGCCACATTGAGCACACAGCCATCTCTGCTGAGACTGAAAAATAAATAAGAAGGTTTTCAATGAGTGCAGTAAAAGTTCAGAACAGTTTGTCCAACTTAAACGTGGAGGTGTGTGCTGAGTCTTACATAAAAACTAAAACCCCTCGCCCACCTTTATTCTCAGGTGGTTCCACTGGGAATATGAGCTCATTCTCAGCAATTTCACACCTCACTTTGATATCCTGCAGTTGCTGATATTATAACTTAACCGTGGTCACCAAGCAGCTCCGAGGGAACCACTGGGGAATAGATGGCGTAGACAGTGGTATAGAGGAAGACAGATCCTGTTGATGGATGGGGAGTTTGTCTTTTCCTTTAAAGACTTCTTCTACCTGATATGCACAGAACACGCACGCACGCACGCACGCACGCACGCACGCAGACAAGACGCACACACGCACACACACACACACACACAACTAAAAGCTCAAACTTCAGCTCTTTAAGTTCAGCACTCTCTAGCACACTGTCCCTTAACTAAAGCACTTGAGCTCTGTTGAAATGCACTGAAGTCTAATAATAATTGAGTTGGTCCAAATCTACTTTTGTCACCTGATCCTGGAGACTCGGCACACGACGGAAACCAAAGGTCAGTTATGTCACAAATTAGTTTTGCTTCTGCTTTGGAAAGTTGAACATTGGCATTAAACCACTGATTCACTGTTAATCAAGTGGAGAAAACTTAATACACTTCCGTGATATTTTAAAATGACGATTTAGCTTTTTTTTTATTGAAAATCTCTTCATTTTGAATATTATAGAGATTTGATTCTTTCTGCTAATGTCTCTCATCAGCAGCGTGCGTCACTTGACTCAACTATAGAAGCTGGGATGAACCAGTTCTGAGGGTGAATGGATAGAATTGCAGCTTTTCTACCCAGTTGACAGACGTGATTGCAGGTTGACAGGCGTCAGGATGCAGCCTGTGTGGGCGTCCATTGAAAAGCAAGGGATGTTTTGACTGATGTCATACACTGGTGTGTGTCGTCAGTCCACGCTGTGCAGGTTTTGTGTGTAGTTGCATCTCAGCTCAAGAATTTAACTACATCTTATGACTCATTGCTGAAGCAGCAACCTTTAGATTGGACTTTGTTACAACAACGACCCAAAGGATTCCTTCTATTCCAGCACAGACAGATAAACAATACTCAGCGTCACTTTTAAAGACTTCCCTGTTCTTCAGGCTCTGAGCTCCAGCACATTTAATTTGAAATAAAATAACGAATACTGCATTACGACAAATGTACGCACACCTGCTGCAAAGTGGAACCGAGACTTTGCCAGTTTCACACCGACACACTCGTCATCGTCCCGACCCGGCGCCCCCACATTGTTTTAAAAAAGAGTGACTCATACTTTCTCCAAGGTCCAACAGTCTCCCTGAGTTCAAACAAGCTGCAACAACTTCCACACACTCAGAAGAAGCCCTCCCTTACGTGTGACTGATTATTTTCATCAAAATCCACGAATTGTTCCCTGTCAAACAAAGGCTGTATCAACGCAATGATAAATCAAGTGAAAGAATATCCCTGATCGGTATCTGCACCTAAATGTAATGGTTTCCTTCCCGGACGTACACCACATCCATCCATCAGGTTTTTGTGGAAGTCTGTTCAGTTGTTTTTTGTGTAATCTTGCTCACTAACAAACAAACTGACAGGGGTGAAAGCGTATCCTCCTTGGCAGAGGAAATAAAACAATCCCATAGAGCACCCATGGGTGTAGGTCTTAGAATGAGTTGTTTTTGGGGGCATTGTTATTGCTATCTAAACAAAAGGGTCTGAAGTCAGTGATGCAGTATTACGCTGTAACTCTTAAGTGCACATTAACCACCTTCACAAACTCCATAAGACGTGTGGTTGACCAGGTCATCTATCTTTTCTAAATATCCTGTACACATTTTCCTTTTTTATTTAGAAAAGCACCTTGGAACTCCCCCTCTGATCCACGTCTGAGCTCTTCTGTGCATGAAGTCATTATACAAGATTCATTGAGCAAAAAAAAGTGAGCCCTTACTTAATATCACTTGCAGTTTGAGCACTTTGTGTTAAAAGGTCCACATCTCACACACAGTTCTTTCAAAGGTTATGCTAAGTTATTCAAATAAATCTGAGACACGGCAAAGTATCATCGATTGCAGCATTTCAATTTGAATGTGTGGAAGCTGCTTCTTTTGTTCTGACAAATTATATTTTCAAGCTCGACTGACAAAAATAGTGCAGCTGTCACTCTGAGCAGAATAAATGTTGCCGATTTGTCCGCGAGCTGTTTCTTTATCGTCGCTTGTTTGTTTCCGCCCCTTTTCTGTCTTAAACTGTGACTGTCAGAGCTCAGCTAACACACAGAGAGACACTGAATGAATGTTTCCACACAACATCCAACAATAGCTGATGACAGTTCAAGTACAGGCTGCTGCTCACAGGCTTCAGTCAGATAAAGAGCTGTGGACTACAACACAGTGTCTGTCTGTCTCTCTGTCTGCCTGTCTGCCTGTCTGCCTGTCCGCCTGTCCGCCTGTCTGCCTGTCCGCCTGGCCGCCTGTCTGCCCGTCCGCCTGTCTGTCTGTGGAACGCATATCTGGCGAACCGTTCACTTCACTTTTCTCCACTCACAGTTTTGCAGCTACATGACACATCCATGTTTGACTCACTGATACTTAATAGTTTTCAATAGAAAGGATTACGCAATAACTACACAATCACTGCAATTAAAACCTGGCAGTGGGTATGTACTTAATATTTAAAAATGAATTATTTAAATACAAAGTGTTTTCTCATGCGCTGCCAGGAAAGGCAGCATCCAGACAAGGCTACACCTTTTTTTTTTCTACTTCCTCCTTTCATGTGAAGCATCAGAGACCAGCGGGGAGGACAAACACGATTTGGCACGACTCTGGGGTTTGAAGTGAAAAATATATCTACCTGATACCAGGAGCCGCCAGGACAACTTCAAATGCTGTCATTTACTTTACTATTTAAATACCCTTATCAGCAAAAGCAGCATTTTTTTGTGTATTATTAGAAAGGAAAAAACATGACGGCAGCAACTACAGAAAGAAAACACTAATACATTTCCCCTGCAAATACACCACCACACATTTCCTTGTAGTTGCTGTCATTAGAGTTTACTCAGGTGAAATGAGTTAATACTGAAAACAGCTACAGAATGAGATGTTGCGAATCAGCATTATACCTTCAATATCCACATGTAGACATAACGATGATGGTGATGTGAATATTATATCTATGTTTAAGACCAGTGGTTGTGAAAATTGATGGTTATCCTGCCGTGTGGTCCAATAAACTAGTTAATGAATCAGTCAATAGGGAAAGGTTGTGATTATCAATTCAATATATTTGAAAGGCACACGGCCGGCATTGAGAAACGTGCCTTTAAATGTGCAGTTACCACTTTTCCACCAAGGCAGGTCCATAGTAGTGTGTGTGTGTGTGTGTGTGTGTGTGTGTGTGTGAGAGTGTGTGTCTTATGTCAGCGGTTGTGAGAGAGAGAGAGGAAGAGAGTGAACAGAGTCAGGAGGGGCTCAATAAAAGAGTGAATGCTACGATGAACAGATTTTACTCATTTAAGACAAGTATGGATCATTATGTGTTTATAAGTTTTGATGATCTGTGGTTTTCCATCCACCTAAAGGTTTGACTTGATTTGTATTGAGCCCTTTCTCTACTCACCATATTTGTAAAGACATTTTTTTTTCTCCATTCTAACATTATCATTACCTGAAGCTGCTGACGTGTATCTTCTGTTTTTATTGAATTGCGTTGCCGTCACATGACTAAGGGAATTCTAAGCATTTGAAGAAGTGTTTATAATGAAGTGCTTATTGAATGGAAATCCATTATACTGAACCAAAGTTTAGTTACTATGGAGACCACGCAACTATAAAGCTATTAAGACTTTGCTTCAGTCTTGCAGGTGATATATGATGCATTTTAATCAAATTTAATTAATGGCAATTAAAGGAAAAAAACGTGTATATTAATTAATAAACAATGCAAGATCAATACTTCATTGGAGACACACACACACACACACACACACACACACACACACACACACACACACACACACACAGCGTCTTCATTAAAATGGTCATATCTTTGACTTACAGACATTGGCAGCAGCATGCGCTATCAGACCTGATCACGAATTAACAAAACAAACATAAAAGCAGCAGGACTAAGATAAGTTTGCAGGTGTCGTTATTGACCTGGAAAAGTAATTGCAAATGTGTTATCGTCCAATCAAAAATAATCCCACCCGCAGAACGTCTGGGACAGAGAAATGGAATCGTTCAATTTCGGAGTTGATTAGCCCTCAATCTGTCCGCTCGTCGAAACACAGTGGTGTGATAATCCCAGCTGTGTGGCCATTTGTATGTAGCAGGAAATAAAATAGAGGGGGCAGCATGATTTTACTGTACTGAACTCCACAGTGAGGCAAAGGTCTGTGGGATGATGTTGTCAGGTTTGTGAGGAATGAAGCCCAAGGCAGGGAATCGGTGGAATGGGTGAAGGGAAACTTTAAGGTCAATGATGATGTTTATTCATTATGTCAATGTTGCAATACGCAAAACCAGCGGGCGGTAGAGAACCTGATTCTAGCAGCAAGCAGACATTAGCATCAAGCTAGCATGTTCGATTGCTTTGCCGACTTGTCACTCAAGGCACCCATTTCATTTGTTTGCCATCTCTAACACCCCCTTGGACCCTGAGGGGCACCCTAATCTGGGGCACCCATCACGTCTTCTGCCCGTGTGGATCAGAACTCTTTCCCATTCGGCGGTCGAAGCCCGATGAAGCTCCAGCATTCGTTCGAACTCGGAAGTATTTTTCCGGTTGCACGACCAAATGTTGACGTCACAAACTGTGATGCGACGCCCGTGTGACTCCCGTGTCTTGGCCAATGGCGTGCCAGCTTTGCATCTTGTCTTAGCGACAGGGGATGTAATACTTTGATTCCATTTTGCCAACCTTTTGTCAACAGCTGAAAGGGGGCGGTCAACTGTTTGGAACCGTGAAAGGTAAAAACTGTGTAAATAATTACAGATGGGGCAGAAAATGTGTTTAAAATTGTGTGGTCAGAGGTTTATGATTGTCAGTCAACGGTAAACGTAGAAATATCTTTTTGCAGGGCCTGTCTGCTCGTCAATGATTTATGTGTGCATGTAGGGTGACATCATTAGGGGGAAAAAAGTTATCAGAGCAGACAACAAGTTTCACGGTGAATCTTCGTGATTTAGATGAGAAGTTAAAGTCATGTCATGTTTCTTATAGAACTATGGATTCATGATTAGTAACAGAAATCAGAGGCTTTGTTGTTGCGCTGTTGTCCATCTGTGTCTTGATTGTACATTATCTCGGCTGTTTTGCTGCCATTACATCCTTGAGTTTTCAAGTGTTGGGGTGTGTGCATGCGAATCTGAAGCTTTTCTATTTATACGATAACAGAGAAAACCCCTTCACCCGTACGCTTTGTCTCAATCATGATCTAACGAGTTGGAAGGATGGATGGTTAGTTCACCATTAAGCATTATGATTAAGGACGGCATGTAGGAAAATGAGCGTCGTCTTTTCAACGAGTCAGACTGAAGACAAAGGGGAACTGTCAGCTGGCATGACTTATTAGCGCTCGCACACACGAGCAAATATATTATTTTAGCTCTCTAAGCTAATGCTAGTTGGCAGAGGAACAATGCAAAGGGGTCGTCAGCTTGGGATTCAACCAGGCCGACTGATCGGAGATGACATGTCTGCAGCTCGCTTCAGGGGCGGGTCTGGCAGGGCGGCGGTGGCTGCTCGCAGGCAGAGCTGCAGTTAACAAAGAAGCCCTCTGCGTGTTTATCTATGGATATATTCACCCTTCCCTCTGTCTACAACAACCCATTTCCACCAAATGAATGTTATCAGCTGGGAGACCATTTTGAAACGCTGGAAAATGTTGACAGCGCTAATAGGCCACGCCGGCTTGGAGGTGACGATTAACCCAAACAGAGGGATGACTCCTTGTTCATGGTTATTATCTCAAAGATGTTCTCGGCAAAGTAAATTCACTTAATTGGTCCTTGGTGCTATATTTAGAAACACAGCATCCAATTAGGTGCTCGCTAAAATTGTCTGTGTCACTTATCATCTGCGGAAATAAAAAAAAAGGCTTCAGGAGATAAGGTTCTCAGAGGATTGTGTGATTTGAGACAACATCCAAGAAGAGGCACTTTGCTCTGAGTGCATAGAAAGTCTTTCTCACGAGTAGAGGTATCAGTTTGTTTCAGGATAAAATGGAGGCCGTCGTCTACATTCAAACTGAATTCCAATACAGACTGATGTGTGCACAGACATGAGAGCAGACATATTCACAGCAAACAATATAGATATACAGATATAGATATATATACATATATACGTACAGTGGAGGTGAATATCCTGTTTGTTCTTGAATCAGTTATTTTTTATAAACTGTGAATAATTTATTCACTTATGTCTATATGACAGACATGGCGTCATCACTAAGACAACATTCAATTTACTTCTTGGAATTGTTCCGATTACTGTGGAACATCCAGTTAGCTGTATGCTGCTGCTGCTGCTGCACCTTCATGTCGAAGGATAATTGCATCCCTAAAGCACTGGTTGTCCTTGGAAACACCATGAATGGATACTGGGAGTGATGAATTAGACATTCAGTAGTGCCTCTTAACATTATATATGTAAATATGGATATGTGTATATAAGGTTTACCTTTGAAATGATATTCACAGCGACTCATTAAAGGTGATTTGTTATGGAAATTGCAAAAGAAAGAAGGTCGACCTTGACATATAAATGTAACACAAATCATTTAAATAAATGAAAAAGGGTCAGTGAAGGTGAGCAGGCTGGTTGCATACGGAGATTCATCATAACATTAATGATCTTTTCCAAACAGATAATTTGATCTTGTTATCGCACCTCCACCCGCTCAATACTCCTAATGCAGTGAGATTTGCTCTCCGCCGTGATTCACCTCGGTTCTGTGGTTTAAAAATAAGCAAAAACGAGAAACTCTGCAACATTAATTAGGGAGAATCACTGTTTTCCTGATGATCCTCTGTGGAAAGTGCCAGTTGTCTGACAGCTGTCAAACCCCAAAAAGCACCGGCTTCACATGACAAATTGAGATAATGACACAGACATTCAGTGACATTTACTCTTTAAAGCTTTAGATAACAAATTAACTACAAATGGGAAGCCAGTGCCTGGTCCATCAGTAGCATTAGAGCACTAAGTGTGACAGTTTTACACAATGTGTTAGATATCTTTATTCTCACAGTCATTCTAATTTGTCTGTCGTACAACGTATTGTTTGTGCGTACTGAGTCGTGCTTCACTGAACTTTGAATAAACAGGTGAACAGCTCTCTGTGCAGCAGCGGTGGTGCAGCTTCAGGGTTCTGTGGACTGAGAGAATACGGCAACCTGGCTTCACCACAGGCCGAGCAAACAGCCCATTCCCAACAGGCAGGTTTAGACCAGGCACGGCACTCGTTCAATATAGAGTGAAAGTCTGGTGGCAGTTAGCCTAGCTTAGCATAAAGAGCAGAAACACAGGCTCTGTCTAATGGAAACAACGCATCTGCCAGCATCTCAAAAGCTGCACTAATCAACACTGTATCTCGGCTGTTTAATTTGTATAAAATGTCAAAATGCCTAGTTGTAGTTTAACAGGGGAAAATGGGCCAGACTGTCTCTTGTTGTTGTCACTGAGGCTGCCAGGCAACCAGTGGAGATGCCAGGAAGCTACCTGCTCTCCCACAAATGATGAGCTGCAATAATGCGCAAAGGTTTCAGGCAGTTTACATTCATATTCAATGTGAAGCACCATCAGGGCTGCTTCTGATCAGTCCCAGATTCATTATGTAGCTGGATAACAAGCCCGATCACACAGAAGAACAAGGAGTCGCAGTGTGTGGCCCCAACAGAGACCTGATGTAATCATCATGGAGTCGGTCTGGGATCATAGAAAGACACAGAGGACGCCATATTGAAAGGAATGAAGAACAGAAAGGTCCAACCCCCCCCGAATCAGCAGCGGACGACAACAAACATAACAATAAACTACAATTTATAATACAATCAGATGAAAGAAACAAAGTTCTAAACAAAATTTGTCTCAGTTGTACGACCGAGATGATTGATGATTTTCCCCAGTGGGAGAAGAGCTGTTTTCAGGAAAGTCTGCTGCAGCAAAAAATATAGTGAACACAGATTTCTTGTCTGCACTAAATATGTTTTCTAAATAAAACAAAGACATTAGTGTAAAAAAGGAGGATAAACTTCATTTTTTGTGTTTTTTATTTAAAGCATAGGTTTGAGCTGCTGCGGAACATTTTCTGGGGGTGAATAGGTGTGAAAAAATCCCATTTTAAATCTGGATCCATAAATGTTACTCCCAGAGCACTCTCCCACTACACCATGGTAAGATGAAGAATAGGTTATATAGCTTATTTCTCCTCTGAGAGATTTGGCTAAAAGAATGTCATCATGACAGTTGCAAGCCGACCCTGTTCTTCTTAAAAGAGACTTGAGTGACAATTGTGGATATAGTTTGTGACGTGACCTACAGGCCTGTAAGATCTGAGATGCCCTCAGAAGTTCAGTCCATCAAACCAGGCACTCCTAATCTGGTTTGAGTTCACTGTCCAGGAGAACAAACAGAAGTCATATAAGGAATATTTTTAAATATGTCCTTGCATCCCTCCGAAACCTGCTGTGCATTCTAATGCTCTCTGGGCCTTTTTTCTGATGAAAGGTTTAGGAGGTAAGGTGTCAATGTAAAGTGGGTTTAGTCATATCCTGGATCATAGCAGGAGTCACATCCTGGATCATAGCAGGAGACACTGGGGAAGTTTTATCATCCATCCAAAGTTGTGACGGCGCAGAAGGAGTCAATGCTAAAAATGTGATGTGTTGATGTATATATAATAGTGTATGAATGAGGTTGTGAGTAGAACGCACCGTCTATCAGGCCATGATTTAAGTGTCAGTGTCTATTGACCCAGCGTCGGTGTAAAAGCTGTTTCAAACAGTAGATGACCTTGGATATGATGTGCTTGCAGAGGAGGACTGATCCACATGAGACCATTAAAATCACCAGACAGGAATACCAGGCTCCAGCAGTAGTGATTAAACATTAAAACTGTTTGTGATATTACGAGGGATGAGTCTTGCACTTCAGGAATATGTTGTTTAAGCATCGATCCTTTTTCGTCATGTTAGAAAACAAAGGATTAGCTACAGCTCTTTAATTCTGCGAACGGGAAGAGAAAAACATTCTCATTTTACTATTTAATGCATTTTGCCGCTTAGAGTGGAACTGATGAATAAAAGCTATTCACGGCATAATTTTTTAATCGTCCTCATTTTACTTTTAGAGCTGAAAGTGATTGTGCAGAACAAAGCTTTATGAGCTGGGGCTAACTAACCATGTGACGGTGAAGAGGCACATGTGTGAAAAAGTAGAACTCAAAGTCGTAAATGTTCAAACAATGGCGATCGTTTAAAGAGGCTGAGTTGCCGTATAGTGAGAGGTACACAGGTATAGGTGCGGGCCAGGGTGAACAATGGGGTGAAGCAAGCAGTGGTCAGATTGTTCAGCAACAACAGGAAAAGAACTGAGCGCTGTACGCAAACCAGGAAGTCAGAGATCGAGTCGTAAATCATTGGACTAGCCAGTGCCAGGACACTGAGTTCAATTTAATGTGGTGACGGGCAGCAGGCGAACTGTGAATACTTTGCTTTTCTTGACAGTCGCCGTGATGCTTGTTAGTTATGACATGTGACGACTACCTGTGTGTTTCGACATTTTAGTCCACGATTTTATTTAATTTCCCCTTTATTTCCCCAAATAATAATTCCTTTTATTAGAAGGTTTTGTATCTGACGTTTTATTTGTTTAGGGATTGTCTCTTGGGTTAAATGTGGCCTGGAGATTGTAGGTTCTCTCCTCCCCTGGTTCATTTAACATTTAATCATTTGTTCAGGGACAGAGTTTGTGAGGCTTTAATTTTGTTTTGCCTTGAATGGGCACAAAACAATAACAGCCTCTGGTTTCATCTGGCTGATAATTAGAATCTGGCTCATACGGATGTGGACCTGGTCGTGAAATCAGTGACTTAGATGATAACAACAGTCAACAGGGTAGGGGACCATATGTGACTTTGAATAGCCACAGAGTTAGAGAACAACTCTTCTGACCAAGGGAAAGATGTTCAAACCAGTGAGGATATTTAACAAAGGGCCAATCAGTTCCTGGCCCAATTTAAAGTTAAATTCACGTGAATAAAGTTTCAGTCCGAACTCAGCAACCATGCAGAAACTTCTCTGTTCAGTCTTACATGATGTATCTGTTCTATACATAGTGTAGACTTTGTAAGATACAGGCACATAAATGGGTCTTTTCTAATAACTGTTTTCCCATAAAAAGTAACTTTCACTTTCCGGCGCTGCCATCAGTGCACACAGAGCTGCCTTGCTCACCTCGGTGGCAAAGGGGAGGAAAGTAATTAGATTTCATTGTAATTGGGGGGCACTGGAGGAAAACTCGTCTGACTCGTAGAAAAGAGCCTCGTACAGTTGAGGACTTTCCCGGTGATTGTTCCCCAGGGCATCGTGCTGCACCGTCACGTGAAGATGATAAGAATTCATGAGAGATTCATGTTCAGGAGTTTAGGCAATGCATTCATTTAGTTAAATCTCTAATGCACTCCTTTGTGGCAAATGGGGTGCACAGCTCAAGCGTGGCAAATTTCTTACACTCTTCATATCAGAGGCTGGCAGCTTTGCTCCTTGAGAAGCAAAACAATTGGTTGACTTTAAAAACACCCTAGGGAGCTGAATCTAATTACACTTGGGTATCTTCAGATCTTCTCTGCACATTTATGCATCATTCATGGGGCAAATATTATGTGGGGACCTCGTAAAAGTGATGCCCTCCTGAGTCGTAAGCCAGTGTTTTAGTTTTCGCCCAAATGTTTGTCTGGAGTATCGTCTGCAGCACGAGACACGGAGGCCTGTAAGGCTCCTAAAATAAGTTTTTTTTGGAATGTAATCATTTCTCCAGTTAATGAACAGTAGGCCCCAATTAAAGACCCAGCACTCGAAATCCTCATTTGGTGTAAAAGTAATGTGAAGTAAAATGAGAAACTAACCAGTTTGTGTGTCTCACAGTTTTAATATGACCACGTGATCCCCTCAATTATTGATACAAATTTAATAAACAGGAAGCCAGTGCTCTGTAGTGGGGGCGGGGGAGTGTGCCTTCAGTTTGCGGACAGAGTTGAACACGTCTGCTTCTAGGTCTGTAGAAGTAAATCATCCAAACTTTTATATGAGCCACATGTGAAGAGTAATAAAGCAAATTCAGTTTCATTTTATGAAAAAGACATTCACTTTAACATGTTCATTGTAGATAAACCAGGTAGGAGGAACACAAAGTTTTCTAACTTCACTCTGCACCATAGACTGTTTATAAAAAGCTCTGCACACAAACAATAAGAAGTGTCTGTAGATTGTAGAACTGTTTGAGGACGACTCACAAGGAATAATTCTGAAGTAGCTCCGCAGCATTAACACAGATGAAGAGAACCGCCCGTTCCAAACAGGCAGGTTTGTAAATATATGTAAACCAAATAGTGTAAAAGGTGTTTTTCTTGTGTTTGGCAGGTGACCGGCTGGCTGGAACACCACCCTCCTCCTTCTCCTTCTGAGGACATCCCATTCCAGGACCCCGTCACACGTCCCCCCAGCATGGAGCCCACCAAAGTCCAGTCCGAGGGTGGCCTCAATGTCACCCTCACCATCCGCCTCCTCATGCACGGAAAAGTAAGCAGGCACCGAGTGTTCCACTGGCTGTGGGGAAGGATGAGAAATAGCATATCGCAGGTTTCTTTAAGTTATTTATGATATTAGGAACGACAAGTTGGACTTGCAGGGAATAAAACATGACACCTTTGGTGTTCAGGATGAAGGTGCTGGCTCAGCAGCTTCCAGTGAAGTTTACAGCTTCGTAGGTCTTTATACTGTACAGGTTGTGTGCAGTTTTACAGAGTTGGCACATCTGTATTTAACTTTATTCTGCCACATTCCAGCTCTCTGGTTCCATCGGCTGCTGAAAAGCCTTTGGAAATATAAACTCCACTTCAGGACTTTAAGAGTGACGAGCTTTTACCGCTGTGTTTCCTCTTTCGGCTGCTCAGTGTGTTCCTGTCAGCCTTTAGTGGTTTTTTCCCACATTTCCCAGGGTGTAGGTTGTAAACCCTAAGTGGGCACCGACATCTTGTTTGTGTGTTTTTTCTTTCCAGGCAGTTATGAGTAGCAGGCTCTCTCCCTCCCCTAAACCCCCGAACCCTTTAAGAGGTGGTCACAGTTGGTGTGTGAGTGTTGGCCTGTTTGTGTAAGTTCAGTCATGCCTGGTTAATGTGGCTCTTGCTTTCTTGCTCCGATTACAGTCAGGTGCTAAAACTGCAGTGCGCAATTTTTTACAACAACTGTAAGCTACAGGCAACTATCATCAGAGCAAGTCTGTGGAGTATTTTAAATGGCAAAGTGCTGTATGTGTGTAATATACTGAGGGTTGAAGGTCTCCTGGCGCTTAGACAGTTGGAAAACCAACACTAACACATCTCCACTGAGTAGGACATATTGGTGGGGGGGTGTGCCACATCATCCCCCGTTTTATGTGCCAGGCATTCTGCAGCTCAGTGATTCAACTACTGCATGGCTGCTCGTGCAGAAACTCCAGACTCTGGTGACCAGGTGATAGTTTGAATAACCCTGGAGCCGGACAAGCCCACACAGACGCCAGAACCTGCCAGGAGGTGGCGTGCGACTGCCACAGGGGGGAGGACTTTGGCAGCAAGACCCACATCTGTCTTCCACGGATGCAGAAGGGCCATTCCCCCCCACTTAGTGGCAATTGGCTGGGCTGGGTTAGGTATTGGAGCATTTTCAGCAAGGTCTGTCGAGTGCAGGTTCTCTGCCAGCACCATTCCTTCACCCATCACCACACTGATCCAAATGAACCGTAGACTGCTCCACAAACATGTTTTCACCAGATTCACCCAATGTGCACTTTCCATTCCACCACACTTCAGTTTTGTTGTCAAGGACGTCTGAATGACTTTGTGTTGAATTCAGTCGTGTCTCCTTGAAGGTGGCGTATGTGGTTTGATGGATGTTTCTCCACTGCCCTGAATTTATATGAGCAGATTAGCACAGGACATTCTGTATAGACACCTGGAGGGTTTTCAGTTATTTACAGTTATTATTATTGTATATTTTTAGCGTTGTTCTACTATTTTAAAATGTAGGGGATTTGATCTTATGTATATTATAGTATATTAATATTTTTGCACAGCCCTATAAGAGCACAACTTGCTATTTACACAAGCCTGCATTGGAAAAACAGACAGATAAGTGCTTCTGCCTTGGCCCGTTCCTGCATGAAAACAACCCTTGCGCCGTCCAAGAACAGAAAATGGCACTAAACTGCAAGATTAGACGTTGCATGAATACCGGCAGCTTATCCATTTGTCACATGAAACCAAATAATATTGTTTGGATGAGATGAAGGTCCAGAATGTGTGTTGAGGATCTGGCCAGGACCATCAGAGTGACTGCCGAGTGCCAACAGTTAACCATAGAGGTGGAGGAGGGGTGGATGATATGGGGTGGAGGGTAGAACACATTTTGTTTGCCCGAGTCCTGATTTTAAAAAGATGGTTCCCAGTCTCAAGACGATTGGCACGAGAGGGAGTTTCCAACATGACAATGATCCAAGACACACCAGAGTTTGTAAAGAGGAAAACGATGATCTCTAAGTGTGACCCTTGACTTCAATGAATCCAATAGAGCACCTGTATTTTAAAGTAGCAGATAGATCAGTAAAACCCCTCCAGCACGAAGGAATGTATCGTGAAGCAAAGCATCTTTCCGGTGTCATTTATGCCCAGGAGGATCAAATCTGTCGCCTAGTATGGAATCACGGATTCTCCCTAATGAAAGGTGCACTGGCTTTGGTTGCAGCTGGTTGTTAAATGTCCGTCTTACTGGTTCACTGTAGCGCTGACTGTGTTGTTTTCCCAGGGGCGAGTTTAAAGCATTACTTTAGCAGTAGGTTGTGCATGTGATTGATGGTGTACTTGTCAGATGTGAGAGACGCCTCATTGTTTAAGAGCTGGAGTAGCTGTTGTAATAAAGTTGCTGAATGCACAGAAAGAGACAGCGTGTAATTCGTGAGTGACTGATTTACACAGTCGCTGGCTGTAATAGAATAAAATAAATCGCGGCAGATTAAATGGCGAAGACAGCAGATGTTGAGTCAGTTCAAAATCACAAAGGCAATTTGATTAAATTACAATTTGAAATAACTCTTAAAACACATCTGAGGACATCAACAGAGTATTTCTACTGTCTGACTTTTACGCAGTGCTTAATAGATACAGATGGATGGAGGCTCTGCACAACAAGCATTCTGCAGCTTAAACATCACACTGGTGCAACCTTCACAGTCACTGAGGAGACGTTTGGAAGTTTTGACGTCGGCAGCCAGCAGCGCCTGCCCCTCTGCTCTCTGCCCACTGTGCCACACCAGCCTCATGAAGAGCGATTACATGCATATGAAAAGTGCAGCCCCTGGACGCCCCCCCCCAGTGTAGCCGCGTGTCCTCTGCACCACCCTGCACTCTGACACCTCGTCCATGGGAAAACAACAGCAAGCAGCGCTAATACTGCACATTTATCCAGAGGATTCTCTGCTGACTCACGATTGTTTTCTCTTTTCTGTGTTTTATTGCAGGAGGTGGGAAGTATAATAGGAAAGGTATGTATTGTTATTAGACGTGTTTATGCCAGTATTTGTTTGTCAAAGTGCGGTCACACCAAACGCGAAGTAAATTGTTTTTGACAATGAGATTGCACGCATTTTGTTTTGGGGCCCGGTCACACATTCACAGACGATTATTCTCAGCAGGTTGTGTTTACTCGCTTTGCTCCAAATAATCCTGCAGAACTTTAGCGATTAACGCAATTTGAAAATTCCATTCACGTTTGGTGTGAACGCAGCTTCAGGAAAACAGCAGCACATGTCATAAAATGCTCGTCTCTTTTTTTCCAGAAAGGGGAAACAGTGAAAAAGATGCGAGAAGAGGTGAGAAGCATCATTTTAATAATCAGCCAACACAAATATCTTGAAATAAATGAGAATCTCATGTAGATTTGTTATTCATGTGACTTTCGCTTAATTAGAAATGAATAAACAATGCAAATTTGGACAAGATACATTCCGGGGTTAAGATCTCACGTCGACTTCTGTATATTTGCTCCATACTTTTTTTCCAGAGCGGAGCACGGATCAATATTTCCGAGGGCAACTGTCCAGAGAGGATTGTCACCATCACTGGACCAACAGACACCATCTTCAAGGCTTTTGCCATGATTGCCTACAAATTTGAGGAGGTTTGATACGACACGTTTTGTATATCATGTAAAATATGCAGTCTTGTGCGTTTACACTGACAAATTGACATTTTGAGCTCATTCGGCGGATGAAGTCCAGAAGGAGCTCAAATCCCTTTTGCCCTCTTTATGTTCATACTCTGCCTGCCCGGCTCCATTTGTGTTCATTTGTCTTTATTTTCCCGCAGGCTTTGCTGTCTCAATTTAAAACAGCAGACACAATGATCCGTCTGTGTACTTTCAGACCCCCTCAGCTTGTATACATTTTCCATTCTACACATGTAAAGTAAATCCTCCTGCTTGTGCCAGATTTTTCTCTTTTGTTATTGTGTGATGCATATTACGTGCCCAGCCTAAAACAGGCAAACAAGAGGCCATTGTTTAAAATAAGAAAACTTACATATATAGAAAGAAATAAACCAGAATAGCATCATCAATTGACATTTTTTATAAAACAATTAAACCATCCTGATGATTTAGAATGATTGGTAACCAACTTATAACATTTCTGCATTTTAAACATTACATTTCATATAAAATAGTCTCAACTCATAACAAGAGCAAAGCAGAAGAGAATGTGATTCATTCTAAAACTCCCAACTTCAAGGCGCCAGTGAGAGGATTCCTGTTCTCTGCTGTGCAATTACAGACTTTGGAATCACTTGCTTGTAATAAACGTGAAATCGTCTCCTTCCAGCCATCTCCTCCTCTGATCCTGTCTCCTCTAATTGACGTACTCGGCCACTGAGGCTGGAACTTAGAGAAGAGACCCAGCGCTCTGTCCTCTGTGACCTGTGGGAAATCTGCTCTGCCTGAACCAAGCCGCTCGCTGCTTTCACAGAAACCTCGGTGCTCATTTCAGGCACAGTGAGAGAAAATATTACCCTTGTAAAATAATAAAAAATATATGTTCTCGTTTTCTAGGACATAATCAATTCCATGAGCAACAGCCCAGCAACCAGCAAGCCCCCCGTCACCTTAAGGCTTGTTGTGCCAGCCAGCCAGTGTGGCTCCCTCATAGGGAAAGGAGGCTCCAAAATAAAAGAAATGAGAGAGGTATGATATGGATTTATTGTTTTTTCATGGATAACGTCAACATTTGTGCTGATATTGTGGCGGTCATTTCATACAAATCTTAATTTAAAGTGTAGCAGGTCAGAGACGTCAGCTGAGTCGGTGTCAGCGATAGAGAGCGAGAGAGCGAGCGAGAGAGAGAGATGAGTCTGTGTGTGTGTGTGTGTGTGTGTGTGTGTGTGTGTGTGTGTGTGTGTGTGTGTGTGTGTGTGTGTGTGTGTGTGTGTGTGTGTGTGTGTGTGTGTGTGTGTGTGTGTGTGTGTAGGTGTAGGTGTGTACGCGAGTGCACAATATTACCTTTCCTTCAATTTCTGTGACTATAATACAGAAGCTACGCAATTTGTCTATAGTAATCAACCTTTTTGTAATCAACTTTACTGTATTTGATTTTAATTGGTTCATGCAGTATCTTTTAATTTGACAAAGTCATATCTACGGTAATTTATAGCTTTGTTTATTGCTCCCGCTCAACTCTGGGTGACACCACTTTTCTCTCTATAGCACATGTCAAGTTTTTAACTGTGGTAGATGATTTGGGGCTAAAAGCAGAGGCGTTTTTCCCGCTGCTCCTACAGGCAGCATTTTGTGCTCCCAGGTGCACCATCACTCACGGGTTATTTATTGTGGTGCTCTTTCAAGGGTGTTGATAAAGGGGTACAGTTTTTCATCCGGCCTGCACCAGGAAGAGATGGTCGAATGAGGCTTGATTGGCACATGGAGAACTTTTCGGAATTTTAGTGTGTGGAAGTGAGTGCCTGTCGAAGGGCACTTCTGAGCCTTCAGAGCACTGCAGTGTATGAACTAAAAATTAAAATCCTGTCAAGTTTCTCAAAGTGCCGTCATCTACTCCAGTCCACAGGGGCCCAGGTCCAGGTGGCAGGGGACATGCTGCCCAACTCCACAGAACGTGCTGTGACAATCTCCGGGACCCCAGAAGCCATCATCCAGTGTGTCAAACAAATCTGTGTGGTGATGCTGGAGGTAGAGTATGTTTGACTTTTAGAGCTAATGATACAAAGAAGGAAGTTCTGTTATTCTTATAGACCTTAACAAATCTGAAGTAACTCATTTTCTATCTGGGTTCTGCTGCATTTTTGGCAATTAACTTATTCACCGATTCCATGCACTACTTGTGGCCTTATAAATATATATTCTAAGGTTTTTGAATTGGCTTCCACAAGAATAAAGAAAGTTAGGCATGTCTATGACCCTGTTCAGACCTGTTATTAACACCCATCAGTGGATGTCTAATGAATGTGTGAACACACCCAAGACACATTTAGGACTCATTTAAGATCTGCTCATTCAGACACTGTTCAGAGGTGACAAATGTCTACCTATGTAATAGAGGCATTTTGGACAGTTACTGGAAAGCAACTCAAATCTGTAGAGGAAGTAATTGATAACACATTGGCAATTACGCGTATAACTATTCAACAGAACTGTGAGGAAAACCAGAGCCTTGTTTGTGTCGCATGAATATCTGTCTCCTCATATTGTATTTGAAACACATACTGCACATAAGTGGCTACTCCTCCCACGACAGGACAGCAGCTGTGGAGGAAATCTGATTAAGCCCTCTCCACTGTCTTGAGCATGAATCAATAACTCTGTGTCATTATAGTAAGCCTGCACACAGGAAACTCCTCGGCTTCCTCACTGAAAACCACCTCCCTGCTGTCTGAGAGTAACAAGCGGATTCATTTGCAAACAAAATAGGGACATGGAGATGCATTTAATCTGTGAATCATGTTTCACTCATGCTAACCCGTTTTCTTTTCTATTCTCCACGACTAGAAGTGAAACTGTATTTCTAAGGAATAGTTTGACACTTTGGGGAAATGGCTAATTAGCTTCATTGAAGAGATTTAGATGAGAAAATCAAACACACTAAATATGAAGCTAAAGCCAATAGATGGCTATCTTTGCTTAGCTTAGCATAAAGGCCAGAAACAGAGTGAACCTGTCAGCAACAAACTCCAGCTCCTACCTGCACCTCTCAACTTCAGTGATCAGCAAAGTATTTCTCCTTTGTTTAATACAAAAGTGAACTTAACCCTTGACCCCTCAGTCAGTCCGTCGGTAAAAACCTCTTTTACACCATAATTAGCAGGTATTCGCAGGTTTGTGTGTTTTCTTTCCTCCGGTTGACGTCACAAACCCACTAAAAGCTGTGGCGCTCTCTCACCTTGCTGTCTTGCCAATTAGCAAATTCATGTGGGTGTTTTGTTTTCTTCACTACCGATGGGAGCTGGAGGGGATTAAAACCCTGGAGTGACCGATTGACCTTGAAGGGAATGCAGAGTGAATCAATTCCCATTGGAGTTTAAAGCCGGATATTAGTGGGTTTTTTTGACCAATGGGAAAGGGGCTCGGATTAAGACACTAATAGGCTCACAACCCCTCCCCTAATAAAGACAGGACCCATGACCATGGGAGAGACAGAGTTTCTTTCCGATTCCAGCCCTTCATAATAGGCGGATTGATCTGGGACAGGCAGTGAAATTGAACTAATCGTCTCATTCCCTTTCCTACTGGCAGAAGCGACAGGAATTGAGAGTGTTATCAATCTCTTCATCAAGCAGAATCTGTTACCATAAGGCTAGCTGTATCCCCCTCCTTCTTTATGCTAAGCTAAGCTAACATGTTTAGTGTACATATATCAGAAAAGCATTTGTATTTCTTAAAATACTCTACTTCTCCCTTCTCTTCTCTTTTTCCTAGTCCCCACCAAAAGGTGCCACCATCCCGTATCGCCCAAAGCCGGCCTCCACCCCAGTCATTTTTTCCGGTGGTCAGGTAAGAGCTGAGCTAGCTTTAGCTCATTAGTTTGTGCCTTCAGCCAACCTGAGACTTTTACTGCAGCATCAGCCGCTGACTGCTTCTGTAAATCTGTTGACTTTCATATACACACGTTTATACTGCCACAGCCCTTTTTACAAGTAAGGCTGGGGAAACTAATGGGGGGGCAGAGAGCTCTGTACCTGTAAGCACCATAAAATGGCAAGAACATTCGTCATTAGTTCTCATTATGGTTCCTTTTGAAACAGCAGTTTGTTTGTATAATGTCAAACTCCAGTCATTTGAAAGTGAGGCAATACCAAATTGTTGTGTAACTTCACTTTACACTAACATTGTCTATACTTGGATTGTAAACTTCCGTCTTATTTATCGACTTGAATTCATGAATAAAAGATTAAACAGAAGATGAAGCTGTAAATTGCCAAGCAGCAGTGGAGGCACTTTATATACATTTTGAGTGATGGCTGGTAATATAATGTAAGAACTTACACTCACTGAGCATTTTATTAGAAACACTATATAAATACAGTTAAGTGCCTCGTGCATCTCTCAAAACAGCCCCAGGCGTTTGTGGCAGTGATTCTACAGGATGTTGGACACATTCTGCTCCATGTTGACGTTATTGTTTCACATAATTTTCTGCTGATGTGTCAGCTGCACATTCCTGCTGCCAAGAAAACATTCCTATCATTACACCAGCAGCAGCAGCAGCCTGGACTGTTGACATAAGGTAGGTTGGGTCTATGGTTAGATGCCGTTGACCTGCTGCTGATGCCAGATTCTGACTCCACCATCTGCAGCCTCGGCAGAAATCCTGATCGATCAAACCCGGCTTAATGTATGTAGTCGTCAACTGTCCAGTTGTGATGAGTCTGTGTCCACTGCCGCCTCAGAGGTCTGCAGCTGTTGTAGAACATCCACCTCAAAGTTGAACGTGGTCTTCTTTCTGAGATGGTTCTCTGCTCAGCATAGTTGTGAGTAGTTGTTCTCTGGGTTAGCAAAGCTTTGCTGTCATGTTTTGTGCAGAAGTGCTGGTAACTTCAGGTTTTTCTATTCGGTTCTCTCTGAATATGCTCTATCATGCCACGGTTGATGCCACATGATTGACTGACCAGATACTTGCATGAATAAGCAGGTGTACAGGTGTTCATATTAAAGTGCTCGGTGAGTGAACAGTAATCTTGCTTGCCAGTCATTAAAGTTGTCATTTCTAAGACTTGAATGTACATGGTATTACTACACTTGACATTTGTTGACAAATCACAAGCTGTTCTACACTTTGGCACTTCTGTGAATATGGTAATGATAAGTAGACCTATGATTAAGTAGAGACCCTGAGCTCTGATGGGATGAATGCTCAGAGAATAAAGTGAAAACACTTTGTATATACATTGTATAGAACTTCATCATTCAGGTCTCTTTGATGCTTCAAGCACATGAGCACACTTTTAGCTGGTTGGAGCAATGTGCTTTCTGCAATTGTTATTTAAGCCCAAAGTGTAAATGGGGTTTGTATAAAACTGTACAAATTAACGATTACATGCTGATTTATTCTACATTTGATGTTATTTTCCTTTTAATTGGTGTAATATGCTAAAAATGTGTCATTTCTTATATTTTTCATATTTCCAGGCCTACACAATTCAGGGACAGTACGCCATACCACACCCAGATGTGAGTTCTATAGTCTCTTCTTAATTTGTTCAAATGATGATTTCTGTATTTAAGAGTTTTGTCTCAGTGGAATCGAGTTTGGCTGTTTACAATATTTTGAAAAGGGGTAAGCAGAAAATGTCAGGGTGACACCACTGTTCACATAATCTAGTAAATAAACCAAGCTATCCCTCCAAGCTAATGTGTGATGGAGAGATCCTAAACCTTTGGAGGCTGCAATTGAAGACGGATCATGTCCCAGAGGCGCGACTAGACTGTCCCAATTCGAAGGCTCATCCAAATGTGGTCGACAAATGTGTCCAGCTTCCAAACCCAACATATCCCATGATTCATTGCACTTCTGTGACAAAACTGTTTTACAAAAAGATAATAGCGTCGGGAAGAGAGGCGAGAACGTATAATAATTTTAAATAATCATCTTTTCAGCGCTTTTAATCAACCAAAGAACTTTTCTCTGTTGCTAGGCAATGGCTTTAAGGGCAGGACAAGCTGGTGATGCAATAGGAAGAACTAGACCACCTAATTCTGCTTTGGCCGACGCAGTCTTCAAGGCCGATGAAGGATGCAGCCGACAAAGGCTCCTGAATTGAGACAAAGCTGATATTCATTAGGTGTCTCTCAGACTGAGTCCAAGTCTGCTGCTTGTACGCCTCAAGTGGGCCGAGCGACTTGACTCAACTTGAAGAATTTCAGTCCAATGTGGGGTCTTAAACTGATCAAATCTTCGACTTTCAGGGAGCAGCCATGAGATGTAAAAATAAAAATGGTAGTTAGCATTTAGATACATGGACAAACCAGCTTTTTGAAGTTATTTAAAAGGCAAGTCATACATCATGACTTCAAAACTTGCTGTCCATATATGGAGGTTGGTCTGCAGCTCAGCCGCTGGACAGAGCTCTCACCAGACCTGGTTGATAACAAACAGTAACTTCTGGTAACAATTATAAAGCCAAAGTCACTAATGGGAGTTTTGATGACAACACTCCTTTAATTCCAGCGGACCTTATACTCTCCATTAATAATCTGCCTTCATCTGTCCTTGTCGTGGGAGCTCTCAGGAGCTATCTTGTGTCAGATCCACTAATACAGCGCCGGGCAGTGATTGATACTGGTGCAGGTGGTGGTTGACGGTACGATCGCTCAAGTACAGACTTGACAGTCTCTTCCACCCTCATTAAAACTCCTCTTAAAAAGGAGAAGAAGACTCGGAACGCATCCGTCTTCCCACATTCCTGATGGAAATGATACACAGCGGGGGGGGATGGACAGTGCGTGACCGTTTCAGGGGGGTAAGCGGCTGCCCTGACCTGATATGAGTTTTGACTGCCAACTAGAGGCAGATCGTAATCAAGTGGGCAAATTGGAATGGAATCCTGCATTTGGTTAATGAGAAGATGTCTCTCTCCATTTTGTGAAATGAAAAATGACATCAGAGCCTGAGACAGTGACCTAGGGAGATAGGTACAAAAAAAAGAGAGAATCAAAATTGCCTCGCACTTTGCAACTCCATTACAGACAATCTCCCTCCGTCCGTATCTCTTTTTCTCTTCCGTTTTTTGTCCCCCACCACCTCCCTGTTCCATGGCCTCCTTCTCCTCACCATGTCTTCACCTCTGGTTTTTGTTTGGCTCCATTTCTCGGTGTGACCTGTGTATCAGTAACCTCTTAGTTCTACTTTCCCTCCAAACCCTTCAGCAGTTGACCAAGCTCCACCAGTTGGCTATGCAGCAAACCCCCTTTACCCCCCTCGGACAGACCACCCCTGCTTTCCCTGGTACGTACCCACAAGGCCCTTTAGATACTTCCTTCTCTTTGCATCCAGAGAAACATTTTTCTTTCCCCCCTACCTTGCACCTTATCTCTCTTTTGGCACAGCATGACATGCTCCCTGTGGATTTTCTCCTTCTTTGATTTTTTTCTCATGTGTATTTTCTCTTGGCTCTGTCTGATAAAATGCCGGTGAAAGGCATAAACAAAAGTGACACTGGGTTTCACTATAAAACAGCTTATTAAAAATTGCATCATCAGTTTACATCATACGTCTGTATCATGTCCTGCGTGTGTATTTGTACGACTAATGGAGGTTCTCATGAATAAACACAGTAATGTTTAATTCTTCTTTCACCACTTTCAGGCGAAGTTCAACATATACACGCATATTACATTTCTGTGTTGAAATCCTTGCTGGGTTCAGATTTATGGGAGTGGCTTCAAAATCCTCGATTCTCTAACAAGTGCACAAACATATTTCCCCAAATGACAAAAATATTATTTTTAAAGTTACTATTTAAATTCTTCTTCTTTCTTTTTTTATTCCATTGCTCCTCCACTCAGGTTTGGATGCCAGTCCACCGGCCAGCACCCATGAACTCACCATTCCTAATGATGTGAGTAATGCTGGAAAGGTTATGGCTTATCATATAAATGCAAATGTTATCGAGAAGGGTAAATAGCAATTAACAGATAAGAAAAACATTTGCAAATAGTAGTTTGCATAATGTATAATCCTGTTCTTCCAAACGTATTAACAAAAGATATATAGCACCAACAGTGATCTTTAATTATTCCTCATCTTTAGGATTTAATCTAAACCTAAACCATTTCATGACCCATCAAATGTATTATAAATGTGTGAAACATAAATGTATAATGTGAATCATGTAAATGTCCCTGTATGTAAGATAACATGGAGGTGTCCATGCTTCCTGATCGAAGACCTTCTGTTTATCTTGTTTGTGTGTGCAGCTAATAGGCTGCATTATTGGACGCCAGGGAACCAAAATAAATGAGATTCGACAGATGTCTGGGGCGCAGATCAAAATTGCAAACGCCATGGAGGGCTCATCTGAGCGCCAGATCACCATCACAGGGACGCCCGCTAACATCAGCCTGGCCCAGTATCTCATCAATGCAAGGTAACCTTTTAAGACTTAATTTCTGGACTCTGACATAACATAACATAAAAAGCAGCACCTGAATAAATGGGCTCAAGCAGACTGCTTTCTGTGAAAGGAGAAAATCTTTAGTTTCTGTTTTTGACAACCTCGACACGGAGTCGCCAGAAAATGGTCAATATCTGTCAAGTTGTGACAAGCCACAGAAAAGCCTATGAATTATGTATTTTCTTTCCTTGGTTGTTCTTTATCGCTTTCGTCCCTTATTTCCAACCAAGTGTAGACATGAAAATGCATTAAGGTTTCTGCAAGCACACTCCTTCCACATAAGTGGCTCACGGGAGCAATGACAACTAGTCAGAGCAGTCAGCTGTGTGTTTGAGCGGAACCTGCAGATTAGTTTATTTGGATGATCACTGAATGAATCATCAAAGGTTCGATGCTTTGACGCAGTTTGTGGACAAATCGCTCATAATGTAATGAATTCGTAAAACACAAAACATTATAGGGCCTCGGCAGATGTAGCTAAGATCCCACAGTTATTTTTCCACATAAGAACTTTCTGCTATAAGATAATTGCATGTTCCCAGATAAATGACTAAAAATTTGCTTATTCTATATTATCTGTATACCAGTAACATTCAGAGGGACAGTTTCCATAAAAAAATATTTTTGCTGTGCTTCACTATCCCCATTCCCCCGAATTCATCCACTGAAACCTCTTATTCATCACCTGCAAAGAAAAATGAATGTGTTATCCACAGTTCTGAGAAAACTGAAGCCCACTGATGTCCACAGGCAACCTGCGCCTCAAAGTCAAATGTTATTTGCAAGACCGCAGGGGGAAGCCACATGCTCACCAACGGGACTTTCATGTCTTTCACCTCTTCAGGGGGATTTCACAAAGCGGTCCGCAGGAAAACTAATGGCTATTGCTTTCCCCACAATTCCGATGGCAGGTTCAGGGACGTGGCTGCCATGTGGAATGACCCCTCGTCCATGACAACATCCTGAAGTCACCCCCACATAAATCTGCTTCTCTTTTCAGAAGCTAACACCAAAAACTGCAGCGTCAAAAATTAACCACAATGTGTTATCCCATAGAACTTTCCCCCATGTAGCCCCTTGGTTGTTTGTAACACGTTAGCATCAGTCAATGGAAGATCTGTAGTAACAGTCAGATTAACATGTGGCATTTGTTAAAAATCGATGTAGCCAGTGTTTGGTTAAGAACCAGTTTGACATAATGGGAAATATGGTTATTTGCTTTTTTTTAAACCAATGCATAAAGTTAGGTCCGGGAGATGGTTAGCTTAGATTAGTTTAGCATATTTAGCAAGTAGGAAACGGGCAATTTGACAAAACTCCTGTCAGAGGTTTGGCGCAAAACCCCAAGTGAAACTGGAAGTTGTTGTTTTTGCACTTAAGCTTTTATGTAAATTTAACATACAAGCTTTAATACGCCAATAAATGAGTTTTGAAGATGCTTGAGGGCAGATTTAGTTACCCTTAGACAGCTAGCTGTTTACCCTTGTTTCCAGTCTTTGTGCTAAGCTAAGCTAAGCTAACCATACCCTTGCTTTATTGTACAGACATGCGAGTGGTGTTGATGTTTGAAAGAAAGCTAATAAGGGAACTTCCCAAAATGTCCAACTGTTCCTTTTTAAGTATTTATTTAGCATGCTTACTTCCGAGAACAATATGGTATTTATTTCTCTGTCATTGCTATATTAGAAACATTTACCTATCAAGTCATATTGTGTCATTGTATAGAAAATGAATTAGGAAGAAAAAAAATCGAAAATTACAACCAAAAAAAGAAAAGCAAAGAAAAAAGACGCAACGCGAACACGACTGCCACAAAGCGACACTCTCAGGAGGAGGAGGAGTGAAATGACGCCTTTTGTCAGGGACGCAAACCGTTTCTACACTTTCAGGAGATTCCACGACACTTTCACGTGTTGGTTGTTGTTTTTTTTTATGTTCAGTTCACTGCATGGCTTCCAGGGGGCGCTCGGCTCTGCATGGTTATTTCACCCACTCTTCTAGACACCGAGATGTTCTCTGTGAACGAGTATGATGAAAAGTATGCTGTCAAAGAAAAGGTGCCGCCGCCGCAGCATAACTTTCACTTTGGAGCGAAAGTTCCTCTTTCACACTTGTTTTACTTTCTCTGTCTTACCCCTCCCCCCCCCCCGCTCCCCCCATCTCCCTCTGAACTGTTCTAGGCTGACGTCTGAAGTCACTGGAATGGGCACACTCTAATTTCTACCCACACCCCCCCACACACACCCCCCAGTGCATCACATGACCCCTGAGCTTATGGCACAGCTGTGCCTGGTTTCTTTACTTCTACCCCCCGATATTTAAGTGACTTTTGAAATCGTATAGTTTCCAGTATTTATCTGTAAAGACGTGTATCTGCACCTGCTGTATCTGTTTCTGAAAGGTCACTTTGATTTCTCACACGCCGCACCGCTTTGTTCCGCCTCATGTTTTTACATCACATCACGTTTTTTCGCTCTGCCCTGCAGGCGCCTGAGAGGATATGCAAAGATCGGGGTAACATTTGAAACCGAGGTTATCCCTCCTCCGTCACACTCTGACACGTTTTTTTTAGACCAGTACAGAGATTCAACACAGATGGTCAACAAGCCACGATCAACCAGATATTTTGTATTTCACACTGATTTCACGAGTGATGAAATGGGTGTTTTACCGTGTGCCTGTAGACGTTTGCCTGTTTGACTCTTGTGCTGTATCTGCACCGTAGATTGATCTGCATGATGTATTTCACATTCACTTTAATATTAAATGTGTAGAAAACGGAGAGCGAGGGATATGGAACAAGCCATGAACAGTCTGCATATGACCTGGACTGGTCCGGTGTGATATTACCGTACCTCCTGGGTAAAGGCCAGTAAACATCCACTCTAATGCACAAATATCATTCTTTCCGAGTTTCGCGACACAAAGATTAGATGAAAAAAAAAACGACTGCAGCAAAGAGTGAAATTCAATTGCATGTTAGTGATTTTGCCGCATTTTTATTCACCTGTATTCCACACACACGTACTGGTTTGTTACTTATTTATCTCTTAGCGACTAAGTATCAGATGCACGGTCTGGGAATCATCCATGGAATATATTTGCACTCATATTTAGCGAGTGCGGTTCCCATAGTGCGTCCAAAGGGCTTAAGAGCTCCTGGGCAGCAAGACTCTCATTAGTCAATCACATCTATTTTTCAGCTCCTTCCTCGAAGAAGCTCATTACAGTTTGGAAGTCATCAAATCCCTGCAGGTACTGGAGAGGTTGTGGGTTTTCTGTTTGGCATGTAGAAAACATACCTGCACTCGTTCTTGGCTTTGCAGGTATTCTCTACATATATATATATATGTACGACTCTCTGCATTGGCCATCCACTGTAAAGCCCGGGCCATGCTGGGTGCGTGAGTGGAACGTCTTCTCATTTCCGCGCCCATGTTATCGGGTTACAGAGGCCACACCCCCTGCGTGAGCCGCTCTTCTAGAGAGTCGGGGTCTCGCTTGTTTTCTCTGTGGGTCGCAGCCGAATGGACGGTGATGAAGGATGTTTCACCACAGTCTACATGTCACGAACATAAGCAGCTCTACAGTCGCCCTGTCGCACTTCTGCATGGTCAGATGCCGACTCAAGATCCAGTTCAACCTAAAGCTGAATGTATTTTAAAATGTATTTTATCCACCAACATTTACACACCGGATTAAAAACATCAGGTACTTACCGTTGAATATGATACTGGTGGTGATTTTATCTAAATGTGTTGAATGTCATGAGGTTGGGCAGCTTAGTACTTTTAGTACACTAGATACATACGGTGTTATGTAACCTGTAACATTTTAAATATGAAGCATAAACTTACAGCAAGAGTTTCCTCTGTTTCAGGCTATAAGATGAAATAGAAATACAGTATATCTCCACTAACACTTCACAGTAAAACTCAACACGGCTGGGATTTACTGATTGCAGGTATAACAGATATTTTTACTCCACATTACCTAAACACACTTATGCATTTTGCTCCCCCCCCCCCAGCCTGGCTCATTATAACTCCAGCTCTAATTATAGAAAACAACATCTGGGCATCGCTGTTTGTGTCATTGCGGTTTTACGCTCAGATACTTGGCTTGTGATTAGGTTTGATTACACATGATGACTCTGTAATGTGTCGTCGTTAAAACGAGGCTGCTTGTGCGACAGCGATACGCTCACACATCGCTCCACCTATACATTCACATCACACACGTACCAAGTCGATACGTGAGCACACATCTGGCTGCATCCAGATGTGCTTGAGTTGAACAAACGGAGGAATGGCTGATTGAGGGTGCAAAGATTTTTAATAAAAAGGAAAAACTTCCCGTTATCTACAGAGTCTGATCATTAAATTAGTTTGCAGGTTCGAGGCGTCGGCCAGTTAAGGGATCGTGACCCATTTGCAAACATCTCAGTTGCCTTTTTTGTTTTTTTAATTTGTCATACTTCGATCTTTCACGTTCATCTCATCGTTCATTTCCATCCACCTCTCTTGTGTTGCTTCTGTAATTTTAAGTGCTACATTAAACTTTTTTTTTTGTTACTGTGCTTTAGAGCAGCAAAAAATGTAAAGTTAGCACCGAGGTGATATAAATAATGCTGTTTGAAGAAATGTGTCAGATCATGTTTACGCTTGATCATTTGCTTCATGGAGATCTGTATTGGATTTATTATTTATCGAGGTTGACTCTGAAATGTTTTGTAAAAAGGAGAGAATAAAGTTTGTGTTTCTTTTCCCTTGACTTCCTGAAGTTTTGTCTTCTTGTTTATTTTGTTGGAGACGTGTCTAAATTATTACAAAAACTACAACATCTTGAATATTTATTTGGCTAAAGTATTTCATTACCTCCCTGACTCATTGCTTTTGCGGATTGTCCAGAGAAAACTGCAAATTAATTCTGTTCAAGGATTTTTCCATTAATTGTAGATAAAATCATGAAAACAGTTGATTTGATATCATTCAGGTCTTTTCCAACTACACCATTCTAGGCGTTTCAGGAGCTTAACGAGGAGAAACGCCCTTTATCGTTGACTTTGGGCTTTTTAACATTGCAGACATTTTACATACACAAAAAACATGAGAAAGGAACATTTGAAAAGAATATAAACTATATAATATCTCCCCTTTGATGCCATATCGCAGTTAACTGTCAATAGTCCTTGCCTCTGCTTTTCTACACTATAATACTGTATAATTTACCACACTACAATTTAAGCCTCTTGTTTAATATTAACAGATTTCTCAGAAATGGCCACAGTCCCAAAGCAAAGTGCAGCTGAGGTTAAAAGGCTCGATGGATCTAACACTTGCAGTGTCTCACATCCAAATGAGTGGCTTCTGGTAACTGGACGTAGCCGCCCACAGGGGACGTCTTCAGCCCTTAGGCATGTTGCAAATTAACTCTGTTCCTCCTGGGGGGGGGCGACGAGAGGTCACCTTATATGCAGCTCAGCCATCGGTCCACACCAAATCTTTGGTGGCTGCCCCGGTTTTCGAGCAGCTTGAGATTGCTCTCCCAAAGTCCCAGATTGATTTAGCAGCACATTCACCGTGTCTAAAGAAGGAGAGATTATCCCTGTGCCAAACAATTGACAACCTTGGCAGCAGAAAGGGTACGACTCAAATTATTGGAAAACTTCAGAACTCTTTGTGATTTTGCAACATTAATTAACTTCATCGAGGAAGAGATGGTCTCATGTATGTGAACATTTCCTTTTAGTCATATCATTGCAACTACGGTAAGAATAAGGTTCCATAAGTATATTAAATATGATTAAATCATCAGCTATTGCATTAAATATCAATCTTTCCAGTTATATGTTTCTTTTCAAGCACTATACTTGTAAGATGTTGTTTTTGTTTTTATAAGATTTGTGGAATTATATCTACATTTTGTCAGTGTCTTATATCTGCAGCCCAGTGACTGAGAATGAACTGCATCTCCATATATGAATAATAGAGAGAGACTCATCATGGAGAGTAATTGGAGTGTTTAATTTATTCTGTAATTAACAGCTGATGTGACACAATCTGCTTTCCGCCTGTTGTGTTAGGTCGTCTGCATCTGGCACTCAGTGAGGGAAACAGACTCAGTTGTGGGGGGGGGGGGTTGCAGCTTGGTGAGATCAGATGTTTGATTTGGTTGGAATGAGAACCAGCAGCTGCCTGGAGCATATTGTGGAAGACGGATTTAGTGAATCTCCGCTGACAGGCTATCGAGGAACACATTTAAAAACCTCCGTCTACTTACACTGCTAAAGCAGAAAGAAACACTTGTAACGTTCAGGTCTCATTGTTGTTTGCTTGTTATAGTATTTAGCAGCGAGCCAGTTAGCAATTATTATTTATTCATAATGTCACTGATCAAATGGTTTTGGACAAATCTTCGTGGCAACCTGATGAATCCCAGGTTAAATACACATTGAGATGTTGTCGTTACAGTTTTTCTAATAGAGTAGAAACAGTTTACAGTGATCACATCTGTCCCGGGCCAAATTGATCGGTTGATTACCGTAACCATATTGCATTGCTTCTGTATTATAGTCCCAGAACTTGAGGGAAAGGTAACGGCGGTTTTAAAAATAAGGGTGATATCACATTGTACACACACACACACACACACACACACACACACACACACACACACACACACACACACACACTTCTCTCTTTCTCTCTCTCTCTCTCTCTCTTTCTCTCTCTCTCTGGCTGACTGGCACACACACAAACAGAGACACACACACAGACTCAGCTGACGTCTCTGACCGGCTACATTTCAAACATCGATGACGCCACAATATCAGCACTAATCACCACATATTGATCAATACTTTTATTAAATGAGTAAAATCTTTCATGGTTACATGGTTCATTTGCAGATATTGATTATAGCTGCTTGAAGGTTCTTACATCATGGTCTCAAGTACCTTTCAGCTGGATCACTTCCAATTTCACAAAAAAGCTAATTTCCCGTAGACAGCAGCTATGAATGTGGGTGTGATGTTTGAACACTAATGCTCACATCATTGACGTCCTTGAGGATTTGAACATGACCACCAATTTCCACTGACAACAAAGGGCTTTTTCATTCGACCCCATCTATAATTAAAAACAGTCTGAGATCAATGCTGCCATCTCACTTTGCTTAAAGGCCTTTGGCGTGTTATGCAAGTGGCTGTGTCATCAATGCAGTGTCAATACGACCACAGGTCAGGGACAAGGCGGGAGGAACCCGACGGTGGACAGAGGAAGTCGACGTGCATCCGACCGCAGTGCACAACGAGAGAGGCTGCAGCTCGCCGTCTGTATTCAGAAGATCTCAGGGTCAAACTGCAGAGAATTACTTCATTACGTTACATATTTTTCTCCAGCAATTTGAACTTTTGAACCTTTTGAAAGAGACGCAGCCCCGTAAGTCGTCCTAGAGAAAATTGCATGGCATGGTTTGGTTGTTAACTAGAGGTGGAGGTTTTATGTTTCATAAAGCTCTGGTAGGTAATTTACCTTATGAATCATTCATGGTCGTGTGTGTGGCTCTGGGGCTACAAGGGTCTGTCTGCAGAGTTCATGATCATGCTAAGCCTCCACTTCATTTAATTATATACCAATGCTTAATATAATTGATATAATGATATATATTAAAATAATCATTGCCTATATGAAAGGTAGTTTGTAAAGAGGCCCATTTGGTTGCTTGTTTCAGTTCCCGTCTATACTTGGACATAATGTCCGTTTTAAATATAAGAATTCTCTCCTTATCTACTCTCCACTCTGCAGAGGGAGGAGTGGAGAAACACTTGTAGAGTTTCAGGGGTAAACGGCGCTGCAGCCAAAACCAAAACAACTGAAGTAACCGGAGGACTGATTCTTTACACGTAAAAGAACAACAGAAAACAGAAAACATCACGGACCCACAATGAATAAAGGTTCATTTGTTTGAACATTTAAAAAACAAATAGGAATGATTCATACTGGAAACGTCTCGGTGTTTTCCAGTGGGTCATCCCCACATTATCCACTTTGAACCACCATTTGTTGATTTTCAACTGTTTTCTTTCAAATGAGCAAAATCTAATTTCATGGTAGAGCTGACAGCGCATTGATTAACTCAGCCCCCGACCCCTGTTTCTCTCTATGAATCTGTATCTCTCTCTCTCACACACACACACACACACACACACACACACACACACACACACACACACACACACACACACACACACACACACACACACACATCGACAACACACCTGTCTGACATATAGCGGCATATAGAGCAGGGAAGTAAAATTCGATCGGTCACTGGAGCCACCTTCTACTTCCAGGTGTGAACTGGATCTATATATATTATTACAAATATCACAGATTCTTGAAGATCTTGAAACAATAAAACAAATGGATGAAGCAACAAAAAACATTATTTTTTCTCTGTTAACATTTTAAATGCAATTAAAATGCTTTTTTGCCTATTCAGCATCTAATATGACCTGCTCTGTATTGTATGTTAGCTAATTGGCTAATCACTACCGTTCTTGACCACACGACTGTGGCATGTGAGAATGAGCTGATAAGTATTTCTACAGATTTGAGGTTGAAGTTTTTGCAAATGACAGTAACTTTGTTTTTGGCTCCACTACTTGTACTGGACATCTATTAACTTTCTCTTGTTGCAAAGTTTTAAAATTAAAATGAAGATGATATTTCCAGGAGGTTTTTGGAAACTGCTGCTTGAATCTTCCATCTTGACTCAACAAAGGTTTTTCTTATTACCCCACCACAGAGAAGCTCTTGTCTAAAAAACTATGCTCTAACTTTCCATTAATAAATGATATAAAAGGAAGCCTATCTTTTGTTTCCGTTGCAAGAAAAGATCACACATTCATCTCCATCTGAGGTTAATATTAATACATATAAGCTAATATATTATGCATTCCTAATTACTATGATGGACATTGTGCACTGAAAACTCCATTAAAGGATGAGCTCACAATTTTTCAAGTCTGTACTTTTGCAATGAAACAGGGTTTGCTTGCTGTCCTCATTCCTCCTGTTCATACTGACCATTTAAAAAGAAACTTTCTTAATATGTCCAATAAAAGTGATATATAGGTGTGAATGTATTACTGTGATTTAAGCAGGAAAAACCTGTTTAAATATATACGTAAGCACATTTGTGTGTAGTGTTGTTCAATATTAACATAGTGTGGATTGTATAATGTGGACACACACATATGCACAGTTAGTGGTGAGGTAATCCACACCACATGTTTCAGCACTGTTAATGAAATAAGAGAATAATATGGTTGAATGGCTGATGGTAAATAATGTTCTGCTTCACGCCGCGCGTCACCACAATCTGTGTGTTACTCCGAGTCCTCCTGTCACGCAGACAGCTCTAAATGTATCACAGCTGCTGATCAGACAGGCCTGTGGGCGCCGCTAGCCGCTAACGCCACCCCGCTGCCCCGGACGCTGCGACACTGAGCAAACATAACTGTGATGAATGGTTTCAAACTGGCTGCCACTCGTCAGCACCCTGACCCACTTCCACTGAGATGAATTTACCTTGTCAAAGGAAAATACCAAAGTGATGCACATGACTAAGCAAGTAGGCGACTGGAGGTGGAGGCGACTGGAGGTGAGTAATTTGTCAGCAAATTCCATCGCACTCTGAGATTCATTACGGGGGTGGGCAGGTGGACAGGAAGCTGGGGAGAGGGCTTCCTGGACCAACACTCTTTGCCTCCTGAGTAAATTCTACCTCCACCACCACCACACACACACTGTCAGTGTCACAACTGGGGGGGGGGGAATCTCCCTGAGTTGGATGAATGTGTTTTGTGTTTGGAGCTGCTATTCGTCCTCAAAGGGGCAATTACAGGCACGGACCAGTCAAATTAGTCCTAAACCCTGTTTTATAGATATGGATGGCGATCATTAGAAACTTCAGCAGGGTGTTAATTGTGGGATGAACGTGGAGAGATGCCATCTTATTCCCAATGTACCCAGTCCACCAATCAGCTTCATACTCCCAAAACAGCATTTGGGACAAAACTTGTTTCTGCAGGAACAAAAACTAGGTCCGACATAGAGGAAATTCATCCGAGGCTTCATTAATTACAATGAATTGACACAGAGGCAAACCTGTTGCTGCTGTTCATCGAGACGAATGGACGCTTTTTACTCGCAGCCCGTCCAGCTCCAGACTTTCCCTGCCTGCTCCCTGAAATCGATTAAGCAAGGTTAGCGCAAGCTGCCGATGTGGAAAGCCTCATCTCTCTGGCAGCATGTTGCAGGATGTTATTTCTTCTGCTCTCACAACAGCTGCGCTCCAAATTCCTGACCTTGGCTTTCCTTTTATCTGAGTGTCACAGTCCTCACATTTTTCTAAAATAGTGTGGGAGTGTGTGTTTGTGTGTATTTTGGCAGAGTGAAACAACCAGCGATCACCAGAATGATCCTTTATGAGGTGTGGCAAGGGATGAAATTAACTTGTGAAGGTCTGGCTGCGTTTGTGTGCGATATATTTTAAGATTAAATTCCTCCCTCCATGCAGCTGCTTGTGTTGTCTCGGGTCACGCTCCTCTATTCGATACCCGTGAGCTAATTTGTTCTAATTTAGCGTATTAGTGGCAGCTGATGTCGCCCTATGTTGGGACCGAGTGAATGATGGATCAGTGGTTATTAGTGGTGGATGAAGGCGGGAGCAGAGTGGAGTGATGCTGCAGTCAGAGGCAGTAAACGCAGCGTCAATAGTGGTTTAGTAAAGAAAGGCACTCTGCACTTTGTGCCTCCCTCCCAATATGATGAGTCCCTGTTTGGCTTGTCATCAGTGTGTGGGTGTTGTTATTGGTCCGGCCCGCACCCTGAGTCATTTAACAGCGTTTACTAACTCTGCAGAATCTTTATTTATGGACCACATACAGTTTAATGGCTTTTATTCTCTTTTACTTCCTTTAGTTTTGTTATGATGTATTTGTGGTTAAATCCTAACGGGTGCATTAAAGTTTCCAAGCCGCCCAAGTGCGATGACTGTACCTGAGTGTGGAGCCTGTGGATTGTCTGTCTACAAATTCTCTTTAAAGGAAACCAATTTAACTTCGCTTGAACATCGCACAAACCTGCGGAAATGTAATTACACAATCAAGAAAAATTAATTTGGCTCACTGCGGGACAGGCAGGACTTAGCTCTGCTGTATAGAGCAGATAGGTGAATTTTGAATATTCACACGCTCTTATCTAAACACTCACTCAGACAATATAACCACCATTAGAAAACACAAAGACCAGGAGGAAGGTTGCATCGTCCTCCGGCCAAGCCGTATCTGCAGCATTGTTATTTACATGTCCAGCATGAGGCCCGATATCTCACCACTGATCCCAGAAATGTCCCCGAATAAACTCCACCAGTGGTTGACAACTGGCTGTCAATAATATCTGTCCCACCAAATCATTTTGACGATTCAGTATTTTTCTTTTCACCATAACGGACACGGACATGTGCTGATCTCCAAATGGAAACAACATTCATAGAGTCACTATATCGAGCTGAAATACAGAGCTTTTATTTTGAAAAGTTCTAAACTTGGGTCTGTAGATTGTGTTGATTCCTCTGAAATAGCCGACATGCAATTTAAAAAAATCTACACCCGTAACATAACTCATTCAAACTCATATATAAACCACACTCGTGAACAGAGACAAAGCCAGTTCAGTTTTATATTTTACCAAAAACATTCATCATAAAATCTGTGCAACTGAACACAAAAGCTTCTTTGCAGATAAACCAGGTATGATAAATTACACAAAGTTTTCTATCTATAAGTTCTATATCTTTTTCACCCTCCACATCAGATTGTGGTTTGAACACCTACTGTCTGTGATTTATGCTGCCGTTTGAAAACTTTTTTGTTATCTGCGAATATATGAGCGAATGGAATTTTCCAGGTGACGTGAGTTGATGGATCTTTGGAAACCTGACACAAACTCTTACCTTCTTATATGTCATGGAACAATAAATGATAAACTAATGGTGAAAAGAAAACTGTGGAGCAATGTCCCTGGAATTATTATGTTCATCAGAAATGAGGCTGAATACATTAATTCTCTGAAGGCCGATTCACTGTATACTTATTATTATAAAAGACTTTACTTATAATCTAATTCAATCTTCTTAATTAAAATGTTTTTGTACACAAAAGAACTCATCTATGAGGAAAGTTAAAAGCCTTTGAAGGTCAGAACTAGAATATTGTTCTGACCTTGTTCTGACCCCCCCCCCCCATCACTTCATTATATCTGTATTGCAGTGTAGGTTAAAAGCCCCACCTCCTCCATGTTAGTGGATGAGACATGGCACAAACTAACTCAAAGTACACGTCACATTCATTTTCTCAAAGATGCTTTCTGCCACCTTAGGTAGTTCTTATCACACTGACGTATCCTCCGCTGCTCGTGTTTCATGTTTAATTAGTTATTTGATTGACAGCTGAGACTGTTCTGTGACTACGTGCATCGGCAGCATCTCGATACCGCGGCAGGTCAGAGTCTGTTTCCACGATGTTTTGGCTTCATGTCTGGATAGTGTGAGGAAGTAGAGATGCATCATCCATCTTTATTTACAGTCCAGGGTGGTAACAAGGTCTGTGAGAGCAGCGACTGTTAAACAAAACAGTAAACAAAACAAATAAAGGACACACAATCATAAGAAATTACAAACATCACTGGGATGTTTGTAATTTCCTTTCGTCCCCTTTACAGCAGCTCTGTCATCTGAACACCTGAAACGCTGCTGCTGAGGACATCATTACTCTCACCAGGCAACTCTCCACTGGGTTAATGGAATGTGGTGAGATCATTATATACACACACACACACACATACATATGTGTGTGTGTGTGTGTGTGTGTGACGATGCCCCCATATGGCTTGAGGGGTCACTGAATGGTGGGATTTGAAAATGATGTGAATAACATGCTGTGGCCTTCACCACATGAGCAAAACAACAAATGAGTTCAGGGACTGTATATATGTGTGTGTGTGTGTGTGTATGTGTGTGTATGTGTGTGTGTGTGTCCGTCTTTTGTATGTGCAGATCTCGTGAACCATTCATCTTATCAGCTTCACACTTATTACGTGTATTACTTGTGGCCCAGGAAAGTGCAGTTTCGAATTCGGTACGATTTAGACGCTAAATATGTTAATTTTAATAAACTTTGAAACCTGTGAGGGGGGCATATCTCTGGCAATTTGTCTTCAAAATAAAAGCTTTTGAACTTGGGTCTGAAGATTGTGTTGATTTGATTGACAGACCGCGAAAAGCAATGTATGAAAAAAATAACAGCAGTTAAGTAAATCATTCAAACTTATACACAAGCCACATCTGTGAACAGTAATATAGAAAATTCTAAATAATTAAAAACTACTTAACTACTAAATCTTCATTGCAGATAAACCAGGAAGGATGAACACAAGGTTTTGTGACTTCACTCTTCACCATAGACTGTTTATAAAAAGCTCTGCACACAGGGTCCAGCACACAAACAATAAAAAGTGACAGTATATATATATAACACTAGACTAGTGTTTTATTATTTGACGTCACTTTTGAGCAGTTCAGTACTTTGGTGCCACACTGGGGGTTTCGACGAGGGACTGGTCCCATTAAAAACTCGCCCTCCTCTGTTGATCAAATGGCACCTGGGAGCATCTGACCTACATTGGAATCCCATGGGGGGAGAGCAAACGGAATTGAAGGGGTCGGTTAAACTCACTTTTCTATACCTACAAGTACATTTGCAGATTTTTTTCTCGCTCCGTTTTATAACCTGCGCTAAATTGTAACAAGGGAACATTTCATGAGCGACCGTGAGCTTAAGGCTTTGTCACACAAAGACATTCTTTTATCAGAGCTGCAAAGAAGAAGCCTCTGCACGGTTTGAAACAGCCCATCAACCTTGAGTTCAACTAATGAAATAAAACACCAAAAAAAAGAGAAGAACAGCAACGCTGAACGCTCCATTGAATGTGCGGTCATGTACAGTCTGTTCGGGTCGTATGGGATGTGACCTCATTCACCACATCGATACAAACTACATTCGTTGTTGTCTGCAACAGCACTTCTGAGGAAAATATGCTTGTTTCTATGAAAAGAATACGTATAAATATACAATAAACAACCTCAGGGAAATTGTGTTTGATGAATTCCACTTTGTTGGCTGTGGCTGAGGGGTAGAGCGGTCGTCCTCCTCCAACCAAAAGGTCCGTTGCTCGAATCCCAGCCGAAGAGTCCATGGGCAGGATGCTGAACCTCGAGTGGCCCCTCATGAATAAGATAAGCTATATTTGTCACGTATGGAATTATACATGGTACAATGTGCAGTAAAATGTGTTTTTGAGCCTGCATCCAGTTCTTAAAATAATAAAATAAAAGACACACTGTAAAAATAGCACACAGTAGTATTAGAGGATGTTGAATGCACTAATTGGAAGTTGCTCTGGATAAAAGCATCAGCTAAATGTCATGTAAAGTTATGAGGTTG